>NW_027105224.1:235807-267881 GCF_000696795.3 Halyomorpha halys | reverse complement strand
GAATTCGGTCTCAAACTATCTCGCGAAAAATCTAAATTTGGGCATAGCGAGATCCGGTTCTTGGGATATGTGGTTTCGCGAAATGGGGTACAGCCGGATAGGGAACGTGTGAAGGCAATTCAAGAAGCACCTTTACCGAGGAATACCCGCGGAATAAGGAGATTCCTGGGTATGATTAATTACTACCGTAAATTCATCCCAGGGATTGCAGAGATTATGCATCCGCACACCCGCTACAATAGAGGAAAATGAATTAGAAAATTTATTTACGGAATTCGCGAGACCCGGTCGCAGTTGCCACGTCTACGTGGGAAATAAAGTTATCGTAGAGAAACTAAAAAGATTGTGGAGACAGGAGCGAGTAGGCGTCGGGTATCCCTTAACCAGATGTCTGCAACAGGTAGAAACGATCGCTGACCCGGAAGCGCAACGGAAACTCGTAGTCGACCACCACGCGGGCAAAACAAATCACAGGGGTATAGAGGAAACATTGCGCGCTTTGAAACGATTGTACTTCTGGAAATCCATGAGGCGCACTGTGGGTGATTGCATCGTGGCGTGCGTCATATGTCAACAGGCCAAGTACGATCGCCGACCACCGATAGCCGAACAAGTAATCACACCCACCACGCTCGAACCCTTACAATCGGTCCAAGTGGACATATACTCGAACGAGAAACAGTCGTGGCTAACAGCGGTTGACCCATTCAGCAAGATAGCGATGGCCTACCCTATCGAAGCGAAGACCCCAGGGGCGGTATGGGAGGGGATCCTCCAATGGTGTGCAACCTATGGGGTACCGGACGAAATCACATCAGATTGCGGCAGGGAATTCGACAACGCAATGATTCGCAACGAGTGCAAAATGTTGGGCATTACCTGGCGTCTTAACACTCCCCATCACATCAAGGGCAGGGGCGCGGTTGAACGATTGCACAACACGCTCGGGGAACACCTGCGGTTGCTCAAGTTAGGGCGGAACCTCGAACCGTACGAAGCCATGCCCCGCGCAGTTATAGCATATAACAATACTATACACGCGGCCACTGGGTTATCCCCCGTAGAGATCGTATTCGGGCAAAGGCGTCGTGATAGGGGAGACCTCATCACAATCAATAACAACAACCTTAGGGCGGAACTTTATCAAAACAGAGCGCAGCGCCAAGAAACATGGGCGAAAGTACGGGAGCGGTTGATACGCGAGAAACAAATACGCGTTATGAAAGCAAATGACCGCCCCACAGTCTGTAAATCGGCTCCACTAGCGTTGGGTACAATTGTCTATCGTCGATTGAGAACCGCCCGCAATAAAACGGCAGCGCGTTACGAGGGACCCTATCGCATCACTACCATTAGGGAACACAATCTCTTTACGATAAAAGACGTAAACCACCCATTTAGGTCCCGCACAGTTCACCTTGAAGAACTGCGGGTACTTCCCCTAGTGCAAAGTGTCGAGCCGGACGACGGCGCTCAGCCTGGACCATCAACAGAGTAAAATTTTTTTTTGTTTTTTTGTATCATTTCAGGTATAATGTACTGTATTAGTGCTCTACAATGAATACCTTGTGTTATGTTATTATTATGTAAGTGTATTTAAATACTCCTTTATGTTAAATCTATGTATATACCTATTTTCTTTTCTTTTTTTAAGATGTTTAATTTTAGTTTAGTTCCTCCATACGAAGGAACTGGAGGGAGGGAGTTAGCCGCATATATTCTCATAATAATAATAAGAACCCTGTACTATTAGGCTTAGTTATCTTTAAGTTTAACAACAAACCCGATGCTATATATATCAGACGACTCTAATAATAAAGTTAGTTGTTCAAGTAGTCTTGTGTCGTTATTATGCCCAATTCCCTTTTTATTTTTACGTAGCATTTCAGTCTAATCGTAAGTTATATATATATATATATTAGGATTCTTATTATTGTGTTTAAATGGAATGAAAAATTGTTAATAATTCGATCAGAATTTCATGTTGAATAAATAAATAGAGCATATGCATTTTAAATATTTTAATGTAGTTTAAAATATATTCTGTAGAAAAAGCATTCTCCTTAAGTGTCACTCAGGGATTTCAGATAATGAGGCAGTTGAAAAATGGCGAAATTAGCTTTAACAACAGGTCAGTCGGTAGACACTAAGTTGTCTTACAACGTTTATTATAAAATGAATAAATTAGATCAAATAGAAAACTGGCAAAAACAATATCGGGAGAACTCCATCGGGCAGTTCTTTAAAATATGTTTCCTCATATCATTCGAAAACCGTTGTTCTCACAAGCAAACGTAGGGAAAGACAACATAAAAACTTATATTACAGTTAGATCATAACTGAAACTCATTAACGGGATAATTGAAGCGGTAACAAGATCCTTAAATACATTATACTTGAATGTCCTGCATAAAAAAAAAAAAAAAATGAGAAATATTGTTCAAAGATCTAGATAAAAATCAAAATATTATTTATAATAGTATATTAGAAGTAAGAGACTATGTAAAAATATGTTACATCTATAAATATTTGATAACTATAAACTAAAATGTATAACATATAGTTATGGTATATTATATTAGTAAATCCGATATATTTAACTTGATAAATAATAGCTGTAACAAAGGGAGATAGCAAACTGTCCTACATAAATTTCATAGAATATAGTTAATTAATTTTTGACTCTATGAAATAAACCAATATCTATAAAAAATAAAGCAATATCTTCAATTTAGATATAAAAAAATTATAAACTCTTCTTGCTGCAATATTTTGTATTTTATTCATTTTTTTTAAAATATAGCAGTGATATTGAACACTCCGTGTACACGTATAGTTTTCTTCAGCAAATCCACCTAAGATGGTTTCTTATGTTTATCTGGAGTTACAAAGTTTTCTTAAGGCCATTTGCCCTTAGTCGAAGAAAGATCCAGGAATTCTTTTTTAGAATTTATACCTCTCTCTCCCTTCCCACTGGCTTGTAAGTAGCACTTCAGTAGATTGCTTACTCTTTCACATGCTTGCATTTTTTCGTAATGTGAGCACTTTGTTGGGGGGTTTGTTGGCTATGTGCCCTCGCGATTCGATATACAATTATCGATATCTTCATTCAGTATTTCATTAATCAAATTGGTACTAAAGCATGCACTTAGTGTATTAATGCTCTGCAGTCGAAACTTTGATACAATAATTTATGCTGATCTTAATTTTGTACTGGAACCGAAAATATACTCCGTGTTCTTCCATTACCTAAAGATTATCTGAAAACACATGACCTATATTATCAGGTTTGTATTATAAAAATCAAGAAATTGTTTCATAGACCTTTTACAGTGTGCATTCAAGCTATGAACTTTAAATTCGTATCATAAAGCTGTTATACTATATCAAAACGCACATATCGTACTCTTCTAGATCAATTTAAATTTGAGCTATTAGCTAATGTATTTATAATTGTTTAAATATATTAGATTAACTTTTTTTCTACTTTTTCTTAATCCTTCCTCGCCTACTGCGGAGCAACGCGAGGAGCTTTCTTATAGAGCCGGATTCATAATCCTCGGTCCTATACCATCCCAAGTATTTCTCGGCCGTCCTCTTTTCCCTCTTCTATCGACTCTCGTTTTATATATTATTTTGACCACTATTTCCTTCTGCATTCTTTTTAAATGGCCTAACCACCGTCGTCTATTTTCTTCTATAGTATTTTTGGCCAGTTCCACTCTCAGTTCAGGTTACTTCTCATTGCAGAATCCCTGACTTTGTACATTCGTGTATTTCCCTCTATTCACTTCAGCTACCTAATTTCCATTGCTTGGATTTGGGTTTTATGTCTTGAGGTAGTAGTCCAAGACTTAATGACTATAGATCAGTAAAGGAAAAAACGTAGTTTAATTACTACGTTTTTTACCTTCTCCGTAACTTCTTTCCTTTCCAGAAAACTAGCCTTGAGTGAATGGAAGAATTTCCTGGCCAATTTTATTCTCTCTCGGACTTCTCCGTCTGGCCAGCCGTTTTCGTTAAGGTGAGCCCTCAGGTATTTGGAATTCGTATTATTTAGTCTCATCTTTTTATTCTCATTACTTTATTTTTGCTTGTGCTAATTTCCATGGTTAACAGCTGCAGTTCTTTTAGGATTCTGAGGTTTAATTGGAGATTTCTTTAGTTGTTCCCGAATACAACTATGTCATCCGCATAAGCCAGAAGTATGTTGATGATGATGTTGATGTTGATGGGCAGAGTGGTCCAGCTAATAAGACCTCATTTTCGTTTTTGCCCTCTTCAGAGCCATGTTATAAATAGTTGTGGGCTAAGACTGTAACCCTGCCTTATCCCCTGGGTGCTCTCAAATTCCTTGACAATCTATTAAATTTTTAACTCCTTAAAATAAAGAGAATTTACAATTATTTCTTATTACTAGAATGAGATATTGCGTCCAACGTAGCAAATAATGTTAGCATTGCTAACTGGTGGTGGAAACTATCACGGCTATTTTGAAGTTGCCGTCGCGTACTAACCAAGGTGGTAGTGTCAAGTTTCATTTCTCGGGACCGGAGAGAAATAAATATTAACTACCCTTGGAGGGAATAGAACTTACAACGTTCTGAACCGAGATTTATGGGAACCACGCCCAAGGCCGTCGCGTACCTTTAGATAAATATTTAGATTTGCTAAAAGTGCACACGAGTTATAAAGGTTTCATGTTGATCCAGATAAATTTGCAAACAAATTAACTCTCTCAGGCAACTGAGATAAATTTCAATGTTTAATTTTATATAAAAATAATATACAATCCTTACAGAACGACTTCAATGCCTGGGTTTCACGCGATTGATAACAACACTGAAAACTATAGACTATAATAACACTCTAATAGTAGCGTGCTCCTAATATGGTTTATGTGTGACGTTCCATTATCGGCGATGACTGAGTTGGTAAATTGTCGGTCTGTGTATTTATTAACTGTTTAATGCTTTCAACTCTATTCCTTGTTATCAATGACGTATGAATCAGGCAACTCTTCTTGAGAAATATTTTGTGCTGTGAGCTTAAGAAAGGAAGTCACGACTCAACTCACTAGAACTAATTGTCGTTTTTAGATATATTGGTAAAAAAATTTTACTAATACGAATAAAATTTTAAAATCCGCTTAGGATAGGTTTTCATCAAATCAAGTTATTATGAAATTATGTATGGGGCACTTTGGCTGTATCAAATATTTTATGCCGATATTATTTGTTTTCTTTGTAGCTTTAAACTTAGCACTACATATTCTTAACTTTGCAGTCTACAACAACGATTTTTTTAGTAATAGTATATTAGGACTTGGTCTTAAAAACATGTATATTAAAAAAGGTTTTCTGACTTATACCTATTACTATTAGATAAATTCTTAAAAGATGGTGAATAATGATGATAAACGGATAATTATAAGCTTTGTTCCTATAGGAATTTGACTATTGCAGTTTTCCGTTTTACTAGTGTAATCCATAGTTTTTATTTTTAATAATAGTATTTATTTATTGATAAGTAGTACCCTCTCATCTGCCAGAGCCTTGGTCAATTCCATAAGTAGTAATACATGATAATATTCTTAACTATAAAATAAATAAAAATAATAATATAATAAAAATAAATAATGATAAAATCTCTGTAGTTATATAAATCGAAAGATAAATAGAACATGATCAAACTATGTACATAGGTTATAAGGAGTAGATAAGATAAGTATCTGAGGATCTCTGAGTTCAATCTTTGAGGGGTAGAGCAGGGCTCTCCGAGATCCCAGCGCAGCCCTCTCTCTGCTTGTCACTGGTAATACGTTGTTTTTAAATCTCACTTAAACTATTTATGAGCTTTTTCGTTGATAAGAATTTTTTAATGCTTAATGATTTGTTGGGTTGAATAGATGGTTAAAAACAGAATAAAAAGTTGTAATGAACCGGTATATGGCTAAGAAAAAAGTTATAATTTTAGAATGAAAAATATTATTAAAAGTATCTACCTGTAAACTGTTGAGATTTGAGATCAACTGAAAGACTCTTTGGTAAATTATTGTTTGCCACAGTGAAAAATAAATAATTTTTTTTTTTAAATTAGCAAGGAATAATATTAACAGAAACTGGGATTGTAAGTGAAGGTTGTTTCATAAACGCACCGAACCGATTTTTTGCACTTTCAGATGTAATGCATTAATCAACTTTTTTTTTGGCAACTAAACCTTTTTAACTTACAAGCATTGGAACAATACGTCAAATTTATATCATATATACGACGATAGGATGTTTCTCATAAACTTCATCTTTTTCAAAGGTGTCTTAGAGTAATATATTTCCATATTTTTTTGTTGCGTAATATAACCCTTAGCAAGTACTGATATCTTTGTTTATATTTACCGGTTTAGTAACTTCATTGTAAGCTTTGGCTTGTTATCTGCTATTCCCTTATTGTGATTCATCGCAATGTTATGATCGGAATTTTCTAACATCAAAAGCAAGGCATGACGGTTCGGGGTTGTAGAACTCGAAATTAAAAATAACTTCTTACGTGATCTTACTTCTTCTTTCTTTATTTAGCCTTGTTCGAATGTCGCTTTAGTTTTCCTACGAGTTTGTTATAGTTCTGAAGCTAATACGGTGTGTTTATTATTAAATATTTTAATTTATTTGGAGTAGGTTTATTTAATTTAGTCGACTAATTTAGATACTCTTTGAATATATTTTTTTTAATGTATTTTATGTTGTTGCTACATTTAAGAGCAATTTCTCAGTTTATAGATCGTCACCAAAACGCTTTAAACTTTTTTTGTCAGATATGCGACTATTCAAGCAAAGCACTGCCATAATGAAAAGCTTGTGGAGGTGAATTGTCAAATTCTTGAACGTTGAAGCTAATGCCCTACTCAAACTTAGTAATAGTTACAACTGTATTAAAAATATACACGGCATGTAAATTTATTGTTACTTATACATATATAATGGTATGATACAGACCGTCTACCCATTGATAGAACTCCAATTACATTTCTAGAAAAAAAGATCTCGAGGCCATCCTCTTTTCAGACGCCTAGGTGGATCATCAGGTAATGAAAGAGAACCCAGATTAGAAACGAGTGGGTTTGGATGGTTGGGAAGTTTATCATGGGAGAATTGATCTCTCGTTCTGGCAAAATCGACAACATATGAAACATTGAGGTCCTGATGGATTACTTGATTTGCGACAAAGTAAGGAACATTAAAAATTTTACGAAGTATTTTGGATTATAAGGAATGGATACGAGAGGAATTCGATGGTTTCGTGGAGCCCTAAAGTTCAACTTTGTAAGTCCTGATAGGCCTTATTATAGTCATATAAATGAGTATTTTGTAATAGTCTATAATTAGTTGGGAGTTGAGACCATTCGTCTAGTAAGTGTTGTAATTGTCAAATCGATGAACAGTTTTCTGTAGTCAATCCTTTTTACAGATGTAGTCACAGGTGACGGGTCTGTTCGACAGGAATTGGTAGAGTATTATTAAAGGATACTAAAAGGCAGGAAATTACATTACATTACGTCGTTACGTATGTGATATGTTGGAATTAAATTTAATCCTTCAGTTTTGAAACCATTTTTCAAGGGTGGTGATGTCTGATTGGTGGATTTGAGATACAATAAAAGATTCATTCATCACTGATAATAGACATATGTCATCGGCATAGATGGTGAGGATAGAATGGGATGGGATGTCTGCTGTAAGAACTATATAAAGGATACTACCCGGAGGTAAACCAGCAGACTGTGGAAAGAGGGATGAATAAGCGCTGTTGTGATTTACATTAAATAATCTGTCAGAGCGATAAGAACACATTATGAGGAAGTATGTTGGAGGAATTAACGGATCTTGTATCAGAGTGCCAGACTCGATCAAAAGCCTGTTCTACATCAAGAAAGTATCCCGAGCAGTACATTCCGCACTCCAATGCTGACGAGACAACACCAACGATAAGATGGCATTACTGGATAGTGGAGTGGGATTTTCGGAATCCAAACTGGTGATCTAAACTTTATTGAGTGAGAAATTTGATCAAAAGTTTGCACTATTTTATAAGAAATAGTATTTACCTTTTATATATGAAATATCAAGCTGTTTACTGAAAACTTTAAAATGTTCAATATCCTATTGCAATTTTGAGTAGGATTCATTGTTTTTTTTTGGTTTTTTTTGATATTTTAAATGTGCTGGTTAAAAATAAACATAATAAAATAAAATGATTGACCTTTGGGCTTGTGCATTGTTGAAGAAACACGTACACTATTGATGCGACACATAATTTTTACATTTTTACTCTTTAACCGTTTTCTAATTCCAATAGCCCTTTTCCTTTCATACATTTTTCCCTATTTTCCGATGTGGTTTTCCGTAAATGACACGACCTCTATATATATATCCAGAAGACATATGACAAATCCCCTATGTCAAAAAGGGGAGGGTTTTCTTCTCAGGCTGACACCGCCCAAGTGGAAACATCCCATAACTCAACTGTCCTAACACTGTTTAACAACAGCGCTCCTATATTTTTTTCATCCTGGCCTCCATCAATCACTCAAAGGAAAAAAATATTTTACAGCGCTCTATATTATTTTACCTTCTGTTCAAAAAAAGGTGAATTGTTGATAGAACTGTAATTAATCAACGCATGCTTCGTATCTAACATGTTTACAATAATTAATTACATTTATTGCACTTAAACATAAGTTCTTATTCCCAAAATCGATAATCTGGGGCGTTGCGCGCATCACAACTTTTACTTACCTATCTTCTTTGAGTTGAAATTTATCCTCGATTGTTTAAGAACTGATATTTCTTGACTAGTCATTGTGATATTACTTTCTCCTTCTAATTTTCCAAATGTGACTTTCAGCTGAAAGATTGGTTAACTCCAATTTCAACAGGTTTCATAATAGGTTTCACGTTACTAAATGCTAATTGAATTGTTAAAGAATCGGTATTGAAAATATTAGGAATGCTGTTATGGAGGTAGTCAATCTGTAAACTGAAAGCTTATTAAAAGCTTCAGCTTATTCAAGTGAAATTAAAATACGAACTATTTAATAATAAAGGTGACATTAAACCATTAATTAGACTATTAAACGGAAAAACGCACCACTTATTTGTCTGGCAGATTAAAAATCGATAAAACAGACGTTATATTTATCCATATTTCGTCATTTCCATTATCTTGTACGATTTTATATTTTAAATATTATTTTCTCTAATGTCTTTGACTTTCTAAAGGTATATAATGGGTCTATATTACTATTCTTATTTCCGGAAATGTTTTTTCAACCTGGAAACATTATTTTTCCTCTTATCTCTTTCACTTAAGACTATAAATAAGGTGTAGATAGTTGACCATATATTAATTATTGGAGAAAATGGTCGGGGGTGCAGTAAGTAAAAAGAACATAAATGACCAAAAAAATTATTTATCCATGCCTACATTTTGACCTGATTTTCAGGTCTTCATCAGGGCTATAGAACAAAAAAAGATAACAACCATCATTTAGAAAAATATAAACTTGAAAAGAAATAGTATACTAGCTAATTTGGAATTATACAAAATATTGAACTGAATAATACAAAATAGTTGATTGAGAACTATGGAATAATCAAATTAAAAAAATAAATAAAATTTAATGAATATTAGCAAAATTAAATAAAATATAAATGGCGTTGATAACCAATGAAGTTTGGCACCACTAAACAAACAAACTATGGAATTAGGCAGTAGCAGATATATAAAAGTGAAAGATTAAGTACAATATTATATAGGTAAGAAGATATGGTTATCTACTGTTTAATTCCATAGTTATCAATTAACTATTTTGTATTATTCAATTCAATATTTTGTAATTCCAAATGTTGTTAGTATACTATTTCTTTTCAATTTTATATTTCTCTGAATGATGGTTGTTATCTCTTTTTGTTCTATAGCCATGATGAAGACCTGAAGCTCAGGTCGAAATGTCGGCATGAATAAATAATTTTTTGTTTATTTATGTGCTATGTATCTGTCTTAAAATTTAGTTGGGATGCCAGGATAATCGCTGATGGCAATTGTCCAAAAATCAGTTAATTAATTAATTTATATTGAGTCCTCCAAAACTATTGTTACCATTAATTATATAGTATAATAAAGGGTGATATTGTGTAATATAATATTAAATAAGCTACATAAAGGAACTAAGTATTTATTAACAATTTATTGCTAAATGATGTTATTAAAATGACTGAAATGATCCAGATAAATGGTTGCCATAAAATATTACTATTAAATTATTACTTATTGCCTAATATATACTTATAGCTGGTGTGTGTGTCGAGGTATGTAGTGATGAAGTCTTCGCCATTGGTGTTTGGTTGTCGTGACCGTTTCTGGGAGTTCTATTTCTGAAGAGCCCTTCATAGAACTTCTACTAGTCCATGCTCTTCTTTAGCCCGTCTTTTTACTTCTGTACTTCGGCATGTAGCAAGAAATGTGTGAAAAGCTCTGACACACTAGATCAAGTGCGTTACACAAACACAGGAGTCTGATTTGTTTGTTGACAAGTATCCATTCTTGAAGAACAGGTATCGGTGAAAATGTGGCTAAATTATTTAACGAAGTTTATCATATTGCTCTTGCGGGAATTGTCAAAACCACGATATATACCATATGTTCTTTTTGTTGACCGTACCCCCCCCCCCCCATACCGACCATCTTCTCCAATTAATACTATAAATGAGTGGTTCGCTGACTTTTACTGTCTTGAACGATCTGCGAAAAGAGAAACTCATGTCATCAAATATTTCCATCTTGATTTATCATGACTTAGGAAAAAACGAAAAGTAGTCAAGTAATAGGTAAAATAGTAAAAATTGAATTGTTGATTTATTTAAATGAATATTTATCTTGAATTATAATTAAATTCATCATTCATCATTCACTATAGCTTGCTATTGTATTATTAGTCCAATAATATTTATTCGAAAAACTCATTTGTTTTTGATTCCCTATTCAAAATAGATGGTTATCTTAGAGGTGCACAAAAGACAGTGGGCAATGGGTTGGGAGGTCCCGTGGCGTAGTGCCAAGATTTCAGCAAGCTCCATTTCTTCCCCTGGGGCTGCTATGTCTTAAATGGGATCTTAAACTTGAACTCTTTCAAGTCCCGCAGAGGGCTGCGATAAAGATAGAATGTTACTTTTATTAAGGCAATTATTAAATCTTATCCGTTTCTTTCCCGCCGAACTCGGCGAATCTACTGAAATTCCTTTCACTGTCCGACCGGAGGTATAATTCCACTCTTTCTTCTTCTTATAATCATGTTTATTTATTATTATAACTAAAGTAGTTTATTCGTCGCCTAGTATATTATAATGTACTACATCATTTAAGCAGTTTTTTCGAAGGTATACTTTTGATTTGTTTGATTTTAGTAGTTATCCGACTGTCAGTCCCTAAAAATTAGAAAAATCAGTGGCACAGTAGTGAGAGTTGGACTCCGGAAGATCTGAATCTTCCAGAGTCCTACTCTTTCCTCCAGAAGTGGGTGAAAGAGCTTGGAGTTCCCCAGGCTGAATGTAAATATTGTAAATAGAAATGATTGTAATCAAGATTTTTTACTTTAAGATTAAATGTTTTATGTTTAAATAAATACAATTTTATTCATTTTAGTCTCAAAACATTTTTATTCTATTTATAAGTCCAACGTTTCGGCCAATTCGGCCATTCTCAAAGAAAATCTTAATACGATTTTCACATTTAAACAAAAATTATTTTAATCACCCTCTTTGTTAAAAATTTATTAAACAGTTGTGATAAATTTTTATAAAAGAAGGTGACTGTGATAAATAATTTTTATTTTTATGTGAAAATTTAGTAATTAGGGCAGAATTACCTGTATGAATTTTTTTTTTTTAAATGATTTAGTTCTAAAATTTTATTATGATTGCTCTGAGGAGAGCGGAATTTGCCGAAACGTCGGACTTATAAATAAAATAAAAATGTTTTGAGACTAAAATGGATAAAATTTTATTTATTTAAACATAATTAACCAGTCTCAAGAAAGTTTAACATTATAAATAAAATTAAGTTTGTTTTTTTCCTCTTCAATTTCTTATTTTGTTATAATTTAATTTATATTATTGTAAATGTGGTGTGAATGTAATATTACACAGTAAAAAAAAAAAAAAGTACTGGAATGAAGTACAATTCATAAATGCTTTTATCTACGAATTAACTCCGAACATCAGTTTTCTTCATTGTTTGCGTACCCTTTGGGCTTTTAGGCTGGTAATGTACTAATGTTACTAAACTATATAAAGAATGTCACTGTTTTAATTTTCAATATTGGGGCTAGCTGTCTAATTTGACCTTTCTATATTACATATTAAAAAAAAAAAAAAGTTAAATAACCACTTTTGTAGGAACTTAAACGGTGCTTTCATTTTGCACAGAATAATTTTTCATCAAACCCAATAGTTGTATATATATTAGCAAAACTTGTAGGTTGTCACATGTCACAATTTCACAAGAGGATCATAACAACCAGAAATAGGCAATCCCTCTTAGGTTTTTGTCAACAAAACTCAAAAAATTCAAAGAACTTAAGGAAGATTGTTGTTTGATGAAAGCATTGAGTTATTAAATCTATATAATGACCGTTGAAGAAACTTTGAAAGAACAATTGGAACTTTTTTTTATTTTAAAAAATTGTGTCTATTATGGAATGCATTAAAAAAATTTTAAATGGTACTGATTCAACTTCATCGGCTACAATCCGAGAATTTTAAGTGTATATTATAATATTAATTTCCTCCTAGAACATTTGTTGATACAGAAAGATTGCTTTCATATTAACATGGGCCGTCCATAGCATAGTTGGTAAAGGCGCAGGTCTTATTGACCTGAGAACTGCGGGTGGCGTTGGTTCGAATCCGGTCTGGGGTAGACTTTTTCATTATGGCGGTCACACGAGATGAAAAACTTGACCCTCCGCCATGGTTAGATTGGTCACCTCTGGATAATCCTCCCTAAGTATGACAGAAATGACCATGAAGGGGATAAAAAAAAAAAGGTCTCATATATACAAAGTCATAAATACACATGGTAATTAATTGTTGTGCATATTTTATGTTTTTATGGGTTTTAATTGCATATTATATGAATACAAATTCAGGCTCTGGTTATATTACATACGAGGACGTTCTGACTATGACATTCCTTTAGTAAACCTCATTAATATCCTCTTGCTTTAAAACCCTCCTACAAGCTACCCACATGAATGATCTCACAAAGAAAGGGTTAGAATGAAAGATATTTAAAGCTGTGCACATTGCGAAGAATATGAGATTCACTCTTAATTGGAAAATCTATAACGAGACTTTTATTAGTTTGTATTCAAGAACATTTATTTACAATTTTTATTCAATTACCCTCAGTTGTTTTATGTTTTTTTTTTAAAGTGATTTCAATATATTTTTCCTCCTAAAGTTATATCTTCTACTGGAATGAGTTTCATTTGTAATAAGATCTTGTGAATAAAAAATACTCTTGTTTTAATTATTTTATTTTATTTCATTAAAACCAATAACAACGCTTCGGGATTCTGATAAAAATTTTCAAAATCATCTTATGCATGCAACACTTTCCTTATTTATAATATGTTGGTATTTTTAATTATTCATATTTATATTATGGACAACAATATGTTATTGTTAGCGTTATAAGACTGCTACGGAGAATACAAGATGTAATTTTAAAATATATTGTTATGATATTGATAAAGATAATTTTAATCAGGTTTTTGTTTTAAATTTAAAAAAAAAAATTGTGACATAAATAATAAATTTTGCGTGCAAAGGATGAATTTGAGAATTTTTTGTAGATACCTGATGATGGGCTGACAATCCTGAAATGTTGTTATTGATTTTAATAAAATAATTATGAGTACTCTTTATTCACAAGATCTAATTATATTATTTTGTATATTCAATAAATTTGCTACTTCTAATCAGCTGTATGAATGATTATTACTTGTTGACGCGATATGTAATGTCTCTAATAGTTTTTATAAAATGTATTTATTTAATAATATCTCATATATTGGATGCTGAATATAAAAACCCTTCAATAGATCTCGTAGTAGACCTCGAAATACAAGTAGCAATAACCAGTTTTCTTGTCTTCATTGCCAAAAAAACATGAAACTCGACTGTTGCCAAACTCTTCCATTAGCTGTAGCATGTTTGGGGAGCAGCAGTTAGTTTCCAAAAAGTACGATATTGCCTTTATATTGGTCTAGAATATCCTAAGTTATCTACCCATGTGAAGTACAGGTAAAAGCGCCTCCAGCGTGCAAGAACTGTTTTTTCCCATGAAGCACAACCGAATAGGACTTTGTAGGGTCCCTTTGAAACGGAACAAGTTATATGAGATACCCTAACGTGTGGACTCAAAATGCTGGATTATACAAAATGCCAAACCTGAATGTACACCTAAATAAGGGTTTTATGTGTACACTGGTGTACCGGAGAGACATTCTCCCATACCTAGTAACTCCTTTGGTAAACAATTATGCTCAAACCTTTCTCCTGGTTGATGAAAATGCTTGCCCTCATTGAAAAATAATCTAATGGCCAAGTTTCTCTCTCTATATGAAGCATAGGCCAAAACGCCATTAACCACTTGTCATGTTCGTACCTGTCTCTCTGCAGTCCTTAATTAGAGCTAAAGGGGGTAATAACAACTTCTGAGAGAAAATAACAATTTACATATTAGTCTTTAGTGAAAGGAAAACTGGCATAATTTTTTTTTTTTAAGTGTCAATATGAATTCCTCTCGTATCCAATCCTTACAATCAAAAATCCTTCGTAAAATCCTAAATGGTCCCTACTTTATCAAAAATAAAATCATCCACAAAGACCTTAATGTTCCATTTGTAACCGATCTAGCCGGAAACAGATATAAATCCTTTTATTATAAACTCCCTAACCACTCAAACCAATTAGTTTCTAATCTTGCTTCCTCTTTTATTCCGGACAATCCTCCGAGGCGTCTGAAATGAAGATGGCCTCGAGACCTTATATTGTGAAAATGTTTTTAGAGTGCTACCATTGGGTAGTTTCTCTACATGCTTGTACCATACCATTATGATTTTCTCATATTTACTTGATGTATTGTATGTACAGTTGTAAATATCAATAAGTAAATTAAAAAAAAAAAAGAATTAATAAAGTATCAATACTCTGTCGAAATATTATGAATCGATGAACGATCACATGAAAGGCTTCTATCCTAGTGTTTAAAAGTTAATGCTAAGGTAACACACCGAACTAATTAATACATAAAAAAACACTCGTAGAAAATAATTTCTAAGGTTTTTTTTTATTTTACATGGAAATTTTGACTTATGAGATTTAAAAGCTTTCTTCTACCCGTGCACTGTTTCCATTAAAAATGTTTGAAGGTGAAAAAGCTCGGAATAAGAAATGATGACATAAAGGGACAACTCCTAAGGCACAATCGAGCCTCAAGATTTAAGGCGAACTCACACGAAGTGAAAAAAGTTATTTATGTCTTTCTCCCTTTCTCGGCGTATTATAGCCGACAAAATATTTTCCTTACCATCTATTTTTCTCTCATATTTTCCTCTTTCTTTTGTTATTTTTTTTTCATTTTATGGGATAAGTTCGGGATTTCCATTCCAACTTATTTCCCTTCCAGTTAGACCCTTAGCCGATGGCACTTTTCTACGGTAAACTGTAATACTGATTATTCAAAAGTTGGGTTTTTTTGTTAATTATTCGCTACGATATATATTGAAACTTTTGAATGAAATTGAGAGTGGGTGAGGTACGCTATTAACTATTCTTATTCTGAGAACTGAGAAGTGAACGTAATGCATACATTAAGACAGTTGGTAATAAGTGAAGGGCTTTCGGAATTACAGCCAGTGCTTACGAGATCCTTCTTATGTATTATTCATTTTCTCTTGTCTTGGTATCTTCGGTCTTGGCTACCAGCTCCATGTCTTTTTCTTTTTTTTACAACTGAATGTTTTATATATTTTAATAAGTAATGTAAGCTCGTTTATAAAATAAATATTTATTTCAATGAAATAAGTTTGTTGAATATTATTTATATAAATATTTCTTTCAAAAATTCATTTTGTGCTCGACGTCAATATTATTTCATCGTACCAATTTTTCATCACAGATATCAATCAATATCTCATCGGCTACTACTTCATTCATATTTAAATTTTAGAATCCCTTATAGAATAAGTATCTTATCTAATACTAATGTGACTCGACGAGATTATCATTCCTTTGTCAAAGTTTGAATTTCCCGCCAGTCTTTCCTAAAGTCCTTTAGTGTTTCTCACCGATTTCGATTTTTTTTTTTTTTTTTTACAACCAGTGACCTTAGAGTCGTATTGCAACAAGTATCTTGTATCTTGTGATGTGTTTGTCTACACATTTGTTAGTTTTTTCAAATATGTTACATTCCCATCATTTTCTAATTCTAATGGATCTTAAGGAAAAGATAACTGGGTTATGTGCTGCTGGAGCTAAAAAATTTATTCCTCTTTATCTCATTCGTTTTTCATTAATATTTTTATAGTTAAAACAAATTTGGCAGTGGGTACGCATTGCTTCAGTACACGTCTTCCAATTTGCATAATTGCACCACAATATTTGGTATACACCCATGCACTCCAGTCACCAGAATTCTGAAATTATTTAAATGGAGTGTGTTGACTTTTGGAAATAAAGTGTAATTTTATGATGTCAACATTCAAGAAAAATTAAAAGAGTGTATTTCTGTGAAACCTTATAGGGCTTACATAACATTATAATATATTTAAAACATAAAACTAACCAAAGAAAGATAATTAAAAGCAGACATTTTTGTCCTGGGTGGGGCGTTATTGGGGGTGAGGTAGGGCCCAGACGACGTAGACAGTTGGCCCTGAATGGGAAACTGATTAGGTTGGCAGTGCAGATAGCAGGGACAAAACAACACAAAATTTCTCTATTCGAGGTTCGCCTCTACACTGTCCATCAGGGAGGTTCTCGGTCATTCAGCTGTTATAAACTACCTGCAAATTAATAAGCACAGCACGAAATAAAATTCCAGCTATACTGTAACGATCGTCTGATTCGTATCCTCTTAGTGGCTATCTTCTTCACACACGATAACAATTAAAAATCTGACTAAGATCTAATACCTACATTTACTTAATCCCTACACCTGATTAATTTATAGAATAGCTAATCATATTAAGATTCGCCGCTATTTCCTTCTGGCATGTAAGTAAGAAACCATTATAGGCAGACTAGCACATACCAATGGTTCAGGAATGGATTAAGTAGCAAGCGGATTAAGCGGCTCTCTGGAGGCTTGAACATCAGCAAATCTAAAGAATAAAAACCCTCCTAAAAATAATCTAACAAATCTTTTTTTTTTATTATTGTTTATTTATTGTAATTTACAACTGACAAAATAATACAATAGGTAAATATGTAGTATGTTTCCTATACACTTGAAAATGTTGGGAAGGAACCACCCATTGGTGGTACTTCAAACAAATATTTAAACTAGAAGGTCTCGTGGCCATCTTCTTTTCAGACGCCTCGGAGGATTATCAGGGATTGTTAAGGATGAAAGATTAAGAATTAATGGGTTAGGATGGTTAAGGAGTTTGGAATGAAAAGACGCATATCTGTTTTGGGGCAATTCTGTAACGAATGGGAGGTTAAGGTCTTTGTGAATGAGTTTATTTGTGACGTTATAAGGAGCATCAAGGATTTTACGTGGCTAACAAATCTAAAAACAAAATATTAATTTCGTTGGTTTCGAATTTTTTCTAAGGATCTCCACATATCTTGGTTCACTTCTATACAAGATAACTTTTTAACTTGGGCATTGAAAAATTATAAGAGATATCACGGAAATATTACAAATTTATTCATCACCACGGAACACTAATAATGAATATGAGCAATTCTCAACTAACAGGCAATTTTCTGGTCATAATTTTAAAAAAAAACGATATATTCTTCTGTTATCTGTTTGCTATTAGTTGAAGCTTCTATTAAACAAAACTCTAGCGCCAAATCTGCTAATAAATTTTTTTGCCAAAATATTCCAATAAAATTAGGCCATAAACAATAATTAATCATTATAAAATGCAAACTTTTTGTTGTTTTTTTAGACAAAAGTACATTAACTACTTCAACCCACGACATTTTTAATTCGAAAGCACACTGTTATTTTATTTTTCCAGGCCGATTATATGAAAGAAATAAGATTGAAAGTGATGGCCAAGATGACATTTAGAACTTCACGGCTACTACAGAATTTGTGAATCCCAGAAAACCTTAAAATTTCTTTGGTTTTTTTTTTTTAATTTGACTTTTTCCTGATGTATAATTTGAAATAAACTCAAGCTGGCCTAACATGGAAAAAAATAATGGAATTAATCTTTTGTCGGTTTTCAATTAAGACCTGAAATCTTAAATCTTTTTCTCGAGAGATTTATGAAAATTTGAATAATATGATATGAAAATATGAAGTTACATACGTAAAATATGATGCACACAGTGTTAGCTATACCAATAAGAATGAAAGTTGTCAGGTATTTGAAACTCTATTTAATAAATACATCTACTCTTAAAAGATCATTACCATGCTATCTTTTTTTTTCTTTTTTTTTTTGCCATTCAATTATTGCTAAACACAAAAAATTATCTTCTCTTCGATTCATCCTTAAATCGTAAGTCTAGAAGAATGTGCTCCACTCTCATAGGTTCCTTGCAGGTCGCTTGGTAGAGTCTCTTTAGAAGATACAATTGGTCATGACTGTGTATTTGAAGCGTATTCTGACCAAGATAATTTCTTTACATTGGTTTCTCCTCTCTGCGGTTTTCCATACTTTAAATTTGTGTTTAATTTTTAGCCTGTTTTACTACGAGGGTAATTCAATTATTATCCGCAATATAGTTATAAAATTTTATTGTAATCAAAAATCAAAAACATACAAGTACATCATTTTTCGACGTAGTACTCTTGTCTTTCAACGCATTGGTCCATCGTTGTACAAGCTTCATAATGCACTCATAAAATAAGGTGTTCGGTTGAGCTGAAAACCAGGAATGCACCATCGAAGTGAATCGACGACCCCTGAATGCCTCTTTGAGGCTAAGCGCGTTTTGTTTATCGTACTGTGTGAGTTTTTTTGGGACTCTTGACAATCTTGCACAATCTTTGTGAAACCCAAATCTGTTTTGGATGATTTCGAAGGCAGAACCGTGACTGATTTGCGGGCGATGTGCCACATTGTCAATAGTTACTCGTCTGTCTAAGAGCATCATTTCACGTGAACGCTCAATATGTTCTTCATTTGTGGCGGTAAACGGTCGCCCGGCTCCTTCATCTTGCGTAAGACTTGTGTGACCATTTTTGAATTTTTCAATCCATTCGTAGACACTCCGTTGTGGCCAAACACTGTTCCTATACTGTACCGAAAGTCTTCGATGAATTCCGGCCCCTGATACACCTTCCGACCACAAAAAACTGATCTGAATGAAACTGATGAAAAAATCTGATGATAGTTGCTCTTCTTTGGTGCAAATAGAAAGCGGAGCAGCCATGACTAACAGCACGGCAGCGATAACGAACCTAACCTAGCCGGTTAGAACTTGCATAGACATAACAACAAATAAACAAACATGCGTCATTAACGCAAAACGACAGTGCTACCAACATAAACAAAAGTATAACTAAATTGTACTACTGTTTAATTTTTCTATTATTGGCCCTGGAACTGCATATTTTTTCTTACCCACGCTTGTTAATTTCAACATGCCTATCAGAAATATATATTTCTCTCGGCTATACTTTAACTGGTGTTAATATATAGCAATCCTTAGAAATTAATTTATTTAAGTCGCACTTTGGAATCACCAGTTGTTTAATAATCATCCTATTATAATCATACCTCAATTAAATCAAGTTTATGTTGACTTTGTATATAAAATTAGACTTTTTAAAGAAAGTGTTTAGTATTTAAATGTTTCTAACTTCATTTAATACCTGATTTTAGTTAGCGTACATCACTTCCTTTTAATTACTCCTTTATTCTTTGCAATTATATTATATAAAAAAATAAAGAAAAGAGAAAATTATATTAAATAAAAACATAATGGTCCACCTGAACCTTTTCAGCGATGTTCCTTTCAATATCTTCTCCTGCAATATTACCTTCAATATGCAAAGTAAATTTACCCGGTTTTATGCTCTCGCTGGGTATCTATGTATCAGATACTGCCGAAGGACAATTGACCCGGTATAAGCTGAATGCCTTATTAATCTGAAACGAGATATCAGGTACATGGAACAGATTGCCGAGCCTTTATCACCACCTCCACTTCACGCCCACAACCCCCACCTTCACCCACCCCCCGTATCCTTGTACACCCCATAAGGTCCCTGATAAACTGCCCTCAAATTAGCCCAGGGTTAAACAGGTTCTATAACAGCTATAAGCCTCTAGTTCACCCTTTAAGGCATATTTATGATAAAACTATATTACCTTCATCAAAAAAGAAGTTTTTTTTTATGTTTTGGCGTAAAAAAGAAAAAGAAACAAAAAATATGATTGTCTAAAACCGCTAATTTTCTTCATATTAGTATAAAGTATTTTGTAAAACTACTTAAGCAGTGATATAGAAATAGAATCGTTTATGTAAAATATTAATTAAGTTAAGATTAAGATTATTAATCTTAACAATCCTTAAGATTAAGATTATGCTTACTGTACTTTAACGATTGTTAAATATTAACATCAAGCAGATCGCAAAGATAGATAATAAAGTTATAGAGTACAACGAATGTATTCATTCCTCTTAAAGTCAATTTAGAAGCCTTGGCAAAAAAAATTTGGTGTTGCATTTAGTTCCCACTGATTTGAAAAGCAGATCTTGCCGGAATCAAATGCAATATAAATATTACTTGATATTTACTAATAATAAATATGACTTGATATTTACTAATAATAAATATGACTTGATATTAGAATAACCAATCTTAAATTGTCCACAATCCTTAACACTTTATATTGACAATGTATAACATGTCAAAATTTCTATAAGAAGACCGTAACACTTAAATATTATTGAGGAAGGATGCCTCCTAACGCCCCCCCCCTTTTTTTTCATAACCACCTTTATTATTATATTCGTATAATACACATATACATATTACAGGGAACTGATATATGTATGCAAGTGACTGCCTTGGGGCATTATAAGGTTAGTTGCGGGGTCCAATTAAGGTTGTTAAGAACATGTAGCTAACGCCATGGGTACCCCGTGTAGTAAACCCAGATTCAGCTACGGTCTTATCTTGACTTTGAAACATTTATTTAAAACGGAAAAAGGAGACTTAATTTTTAAAAATTGGATAAATCAAAATACGTTGAAAAAGTGGCTAAAATTTGAAAACTAGCAGAAAAATCTTTGTATGAAAGTACATACAAAAAATTGTGTTGTTTCTTGCAATTAGACCTACTCGATCACTCTGCAGCCCTCCGAAAAATACAAAAAGTCGTAAATCAACAAGAACCTCAATACAATCAGAAACCTTTGATGATAAATATTATAAATTAGTTGTTCTCTAAAAACTATTTCACATTTACATTTTCAAAATAGTTGATAACTTCAAGAATTTAAGCACCAAAAGTACTGAAATGTAGTGGAGTATTCATGTTCTGACCATATTTTATCCACAAAATGTTTGCCAAAGAAAACTAATCTGCACAGATGTTTCCATTTCCAATGTATTGACATTTCAAGTTCCAAAACGCTGGAAAGGATAATGTATTAAAAAAAAAAAGAACTTTCCAGTATTACTGAGGCATTTCAGTTTAATCCCATAAGTGAAACCCGCAAAGAATAGATGCAAACCAAATTACTATTGATTCAGCTATTTTCAACTTGGCCTTTTAGTTCTCTGAGCTACTCCAGAGTTTGTTTGTTTTTTTTATAAAAACTGAACTAAGATCTCACAACAATTGAAGAACGAAATGATCGGAAAATCGATTATATGCTAACCTTCTCCACATGCTTCTAGACTTTCTACAATACCGGAACTGCCTACTTAGGGAATAACCAACCTGGCTTCAACACTTAAATCACTTTATAAGTTCCCTAAATTACATTAGTAATATCTTAAAACTTTTATCAAAAAGACTATCGCTCCTACTTTTCCAAAAATCGAAAGGAATTCGATTAGTGTCGAAAATCAAAAGTTAATAACAAACATTCCAATCAGCAGTGATTAAAGTTATCATTGTCTATAATCAGCTTACTAATGCTTAACCAGTAGGAAAGTAATGTGAGTAAAGTTTACACACCTAGGATCTGTTGCATAAACAATGCTAACAGTATTAGTCCGTAAATACGAATTTACACCCTACATATACTAATACAACACTAACACTAATACTTTTTTTTTTCTTGGTGGGGGCATATTGTACCATGTACAAACTGCAAGGATAATAATATTAGTTTGTATTTTATTTTAAAACAGGGCTTTCAATTTCAAGATATGCTTAATAATAATAACTTCATAAAAAATTTGTTTATACTCGATGTCGTTACTTTGTTTATACTCTAGCTCATTTTTTTTTGTTTATAATTTATTAATTGATTCATCTTCTCGAAGTCTCAGTTTTTTTCATTTTTATTATTAAAATATTTTTGTCATACCGCCATTGAGAGTAATTGCAAACGTGCTTTAGATTTTTTTTTTGGAATTTTCTATTTTTATTTTTAAAGCGAACACGGAAATACTCAATTTTTAGTGAAAACCTAAGATAAGACTTAGCGCAAGCCCGTGACAATCATTTGGTTTGTTTTGAAGGCATTTTGTTCCAAACGCTCTTAATATTTCCGTGTAATTATATTTATTGTGTTTATTTGTCTTAACACAGACAATTAAGTGGTGATTATTAATATTTCATTAATAAATTAAATTTTTAATCACTCCAAACTCGTCGAGAAGAGACATTTTGTTCCTGCAGAATTTGTTTGTTTTTTTCGAGTCCTATACTGCATGGTTAGGGTTGGGTGTCAAAGTTTTTCATTTTGTGGGACCGTTACTCAATGGAAAAAGTGAACGCCCCAAAGGCCGGATTCGAACCGGCTCCGCCAATAGATCTCAATTTGGTAAAACTGTACCTTACCACTGAGCTATGGGCGGCCCCTGCAAACATTTTATTTTTCAATTTAATTTTTTTCGTACCCGAACGACTCTTACTTTTTACTCGTACATTGAAAATAAGGAATACTTTTAATGCAAATGCAAAAATTTTAAAGCTCCCTGAAACTGTTTAAACTCGTTTATTTTAATCCCCCAGTTCATTATTTGAGACAGTCAAGGGCGTTTGATATTCTTTTTTCTCAAAATAATTATACCTATTATTCTCCACTTAATAGCATCAAAAGGAAAGTAAACGCTGTTGATTGTGATATGTTATTGACTTACTATATACTTTCAGACCAAAAAAAAAATTGTAAGATGATTTTTCAATACTTTAATATTACTTTCTGTGATACGAAAATCTTAAATAGATTATTTATGTTTTTTCTGTTATTAAGTGGTTCTCTTGAAACAAATAATTAAACGTTAAATTTCATAGTTATTTTCCATTTATTTTTCTTGACCTATTGAGTTTTTATGTATTTTTAACATACTTTCAAATAAATTTTTGATTTATTTTGTATGTATTCAATTACTTTCATTATGTATGTATATTTTAAATTACTCTCACAAATGTTTAAATTATTTTTATGCTTTAAAATTCTTTTAAATTTTAAATTAAGTTAATTGTGTAATTATGTGTGCTTCCAATTTTATTTCACATTTGCTTACTTTTTAGTTTCACTTGTCTATAAAAGGTATACCTGTGTAAAGTATTACGATCGTGCAAAATTTCAAATTTTTACGAAAAACAATGTTTTGATGTCCCCTTAGTCTATTAAAATATGTTCTACAGGGTTCAAATACCGAATTTTTAAAAAGTTATTTTTAATAACTATTATTTTAATAACTAAGCTCTAAATAACCTACAACTTTTTTTATTTGAAAAAAAAAATAAATAAACAGTACTCATTGTTAGCAATATTAAATAATAAATTAATACAAAATATTAAAGAATTTCAAAAATAAATAAAGAAAAAGATTGATGCATCCAATTCGGACGACAAGAGCCTTTATTGAACTATCTATCTGTTAACTATGTATGGTTGTCAGGATTTTATATTATATAATTACCAGGAATTTATACTATAATTAATTTATAGCTAGAGCAACGTAAATATTATTTGTTACATAATTACCAAGTGTAATTTTCGCCTTCCTTTATCTTTATATTTTTTATTATATAATAAAATGATTCGAAAATAAAAAAATATAAAAATGGTGTAACTTCCACACGAAACCAATCTACACAATACTTTGTGTCGTTTTTTGGGTGGTAAGCAAAAGTTGCATGATGCAACTTTTTATAATATTTTTAATTTGTTTTTTCAAGTCAACTTTATCTTTTTATTAGTTATTTCTTGTACTCGATGTGTACTCTGATATTAGGAATTTTTCTCTGTTCTTATAATTAATAAATACATTTTTAATGCCACAATTTCCTATAATATTCTGGAGTATGAAGCCATATAAAACATTAACTTAGGACTTATTGAAAGACGATAGTTGACCGTATGAAGTAGATTGTTGGAGGATAGTGTGAGTGGCGATCAATAAAGGTATTAAAATAGTAAAAGAGAACTATTTATTGCAAACCTCACTTTGCAGTGCTTCGTCGGGGCTGTCAGAATGAAGTTCTGCGACAGGTTGGTTATAAAAGAGTAAACCTTTTACAAATTTTGAAACCTTTTTTCACCGCCACCCAGACTATCCTCTTACAATCCGGCTAATTATCTTCATTCGAAATATTATTTTATTACGATTTAACTAGTCGAGTTTATTTATTTCTCGTAAATAAACCAACAGTCTTTCGTTTTCATGCATAGAGATTAATTTTAAACTGTTTTGAAGGAAGGATGAAGTGGTGAGTCAAAAGGTTTGCCATAAAATGTCTATTAATAATGGACCACTCATCTTCCGTTCGGTAACTAATTTGGGCTGGCTCAACAATGCCGACAGAACTGGCTTCATTCTTTTGTTAAATATCAGGAAAAAAAAGACAAATAAATCTTAGAGTGTTGTAGTTATTAAAGATGTGCCTATTTGCGTTTCCAAAACTGTCTTGGGCAGCACAAGTTACTTTCCCCTTTTTTGGCTACATACGCGGAAGGTATTTGTCTGTTCCAATTCCTTGGAGCGTTTTCACTTAGTTCCATCCACATCTCGTTCTAACCTACCCTTCCTTCCTAGTCTTTAAATATAAGAAATAGCGTTTGAATGTATCAGTAGATCTTCAACAGTCAATGAGATCACTAGTCGAAGGGGACTTCTGGAGAAAAGTTGTACAAAGTAGTCTGTAGATAGTATTTGTACATAATGTTTCATAGTCTCTGTATCTTCTTCATTCATGAAAATTAAGTAAATCTTACATTATTCTGCGTTACTATTTATAATTGTAATATCTTGACCTTAGTTCGGGTGGCCTCCGGGGTTTACTCAGCCTCATAAAGTGGGATCCCTTAATTGGGTAAAAATCAGTGGTCGAGCGTGATTCTGACCAAATCACCTCCTTGGACAGCCGATGGTATAGTTCTTCCTTACAAAGTACTGCACCTCTGACCTTCATAGATTGTAACAGTATAGATTTTTTTTTTTTAATATCTTGATGTATATTGAGGTTCAGACACGGTATGACGGATATTATGGAAGTTAACAGCGTTTGATCGATTTATATATGTCTAAATAATGAACACATCGTAATTAGAATATGAACTTATTTTGCAACGCCAGAAATGTAATGGCACTTACTTGTATTATAATATAAAATAATAAATAATGCTAGTTTCCGTAAATTAATTTAATATAGTTACACAATCATATTACTTGTGATTACTAGTACATTACAAAAATACAGATACGATAATTTGTTTTTCAGGTGTTAGTACGTTGACGATTCGTTATGGATCTATATGTAATGATTTTTGTATATTATAATATAGCTATAAAGAGGTAATCGTATCCCCGAGAGGATCTTAAATTCGTTTTATGGACTTAAATGTTTTGGGATCTGCGACGAATGAGGTTTTAAGGTCTTTGCGGATGAATTTATTTGTAACGTAATAAGGAGCATCAAAGATTTTACGTACAATTTTATTGTAAATGTAAAACCGTTTTTCTGAGAGGATCTTAAATTTGTTTTATAGACATAAATGTTTCATTGAGGTACTATACATGTTTCAAAGGGGGCTCAAAAATATCGTTAGAGGTTACACTGGAATCCAATTTTCACCGTATTTCATTAAAATCTAACACTACATCATAATATAATAATTATACATTGTTATTGTAAATATAAAACCATCCATATGACAGTGTGTAACCTATAAATATATTACCATTATTGAAGTGCTTCCAGTGGGTAGTTTCTTCCCAAGTCATCAATTTTTCACTCCAATCTGAATACTGAATGTTCTATAAGTTCAAAGGTTACATTATTGTCTATGATGACATTTTCTATGATGACATTTTCTATGATGACGTATGAGATGCTTAACCATGGAAGTTTTGAACAGGCTACGTTGCAAAAATGAGAGGGATTTATGTTTTCTCAAATTTCGTTTTTCCAAAACAGAAGGTGTTAGTTACTCAGTAGAATCCCTCTTAACTGAGCCTCGTTTAACGGGTGGAATAAACGAAATAAATAAAATACTCGGGAAGCACTGAGTTTGTGAAAAAACAAAATAACTGACACCCTACTATTAAAAACTTAAAGATCGTTTGTAATTTAGATTAAATTATATAATCTATGGATTTTTTTATTTTTATTTTTTAAAAATAAGTTTTATCATTATTCTATTCTATACATTCCAAGTTTTGTACTAAATTTTAATATTTTCCTTAATCATAAGTTACATTAATAATGGAGAGTTTCTCTGTAATAAAATCCGTATGAACCGGCTCTCCTGCTTAACGAGGGAAGTCTCTCGAACAGGACGGATATGTGGGACTAGTGGATATGATTTGATTTACGTCTGTATTTGAAATATATCTAGAAAATATTTTAGGACTAAATGTATTAACTGTCAGTAACTTGTTGAGGTGTGATAGTTCTATGTATTACTACGTTTGTTTGATCTCAGCTAATTTCTAAATATTGTATTCATTTCAATAACAATGTTTATGTGCGTGTATATATTAAATAAAATAATAATAATATTAAGTGAGATGTAAAAAATGTTTTGGTCCATTACAAATAATTCCTAATTTTCATTTGGTGAATAATAACTGTAATCTATGTTACATGATACAAGTTATCAGACTGTGCACTACTTTGTGGGTACTCTACCTATATTTTATATTAGATTATTTGGTTTCATTTTTGTTTAAATAATTAGATCGTGTTGCTGCTTTGAATCTAGCTGGATGAGAAATTGATATTATGAAGAGAGAAGTCCTTCGAAGATTTCCCAAACTGTAAGTGGCCAAGTTTGTAAGTCGCTAACTTCAAGGACAACTCCAAATTAAACCGACATGCCTTAGATATGAAAATCATCACTCAGTTTCAGTAGACGATTACTGTTGGCAACACTTACTATTTAAAGACGAATTAACGTGCGGAGGACGATTAACTCATCATATTAATGATATAATAGAAGTTAATCATAACTTAGCCTTTTTACATAATGTGAACTGCTATTAAAAGTTATTACGTTTGCTTGTATTTTCACTTAGCTTAAAATTAAATATTACTATTTTTACTGTAATCTTTTTAGATTTTTTTAAATAGTTTATATTTTTCTTCAGGGTCTAACAAAAGTTTTCCTTTTTAATCCGTAAAAGTGCCTTTTATGATGAACAGCAGTATTTATTAGATATTTCTTAATCTCTAAAGACTGAATTGCTATTTAGAATTAGATTTATTTTAATATCATTTTAACTGAGGGTTTAATCAATTTTTAAAAACATTTGACGTATGGCAGAATTTTGAACCTTGAAATTCGTGGTATTTCGCACTACTCCTATAAAAAACAAACAAAGATGTAAAGCAAACGCCAAAAATATTGTTCAAGGAATTGAAGTAGGAGAAGATAAATACTCGTTTTTTTTTTGTCTAGGGATCGTTAAAATTCACGCTATGGGGGGGGGAGGGGGGCAGCTAAAAATTCTAACATCAAACCGTTCAATCCTTCGAACAATAGTCAAGGCTCCTTACTATGTAACCAACAACACCCTACATCATGACCTTAATATCTCATTTGTATCAGACCTTATTAAATCCAAATTCATAACATTCCATGAAAAACTCATTCATCATTCCAATCCTCTAACACAATCCCCTATATATGTATTACCCACCTCTACTATCTCCCCCCCCCCCCCCGAAGGGTGAAACTGCAGTGACCAAGAGAACTATTATTAATAATTATATTGGAGCTCTAGCAATGGGCAGATTCTCTACTAAAGTCTTAAGCGTCTGCGTTTCGCGCCCTCTCTTATCCCACCACTGACTTTTAATACCAGGCACGCGGTTGAAAGAGAAGCACCAGGATCTTCCGGAGTCCTGCTCTTTCATCCACAACTGGGGAGAAGAGCTCGGTTCAGAGTTTCACAGGCTGAATGTAAATATTATAAATAGAAATTATAATGTGGTTAAGACATTATTTTACGTTATGTTTAGATTTGTTGTTGTTATTGTTGATTGTTGCTTAAAGGCGTAAAACCTTATGGTCATCAACGCCTATAGCATGATAAAAGTAAAAATAAAATAAAATAAAAAACATAAAAATCGAAGAAGAGTTATAATTAATAAAGAAGGCGATGTGCTTTTAAAAATTCAAATACTCGTGTAATTTTAACTTCCTCATCTGCGAGACCTTCGGATAAATTTGGGGTCAGTCCTATCCTATTTATTGTTGGCAAATAGTGAGTACACTCTTCAAAAATATGTCTAATCGTAAGAATGGACTGAAATAATAATAATAATAATAAAAAGCTTCAAAAATCCCATAATACTTTAATATTTTGCCGACTACTGTATAGCTCGTTATATCCACTTTCGAAATTTTACTGCTCTAAAATCGGCTGTATAGTTAGAGGATTCATTAAGCTGAAAATATGGGGACGTATTTCTTCCCAGAGGACTAGTATAATTTTCGAGGTGCTGTCATTATTCAATGGTATCTAACTGGTGATCATTAAACATGTAAATATGCACTTATGGCTTATACAGCTATAAGTAAGTTAGGGCATTCTTCTATAATTTACCATACAGAAAATAAAGTCTTGTATAAAGATGAATATTTAATAAATTATAGAAGTTTAGAACATTATTATAATAGAAAACTTTTATTTCAAAAGAATATAATAATGCAGTGTCCTTTTTTTTTTCTTTACAAACTAGTTTTCGGAGTAATTTCAAGGGAATTCGAAGAATTGTAAAGATCAAAGAAGCTGAGTTTGAGTCGACAGTTCGAAATCATTTGCCTTTGTAGCCACTATCTTATCATCAACTTTCTTTTCCTTTCCAGCTTTTCCGAATTCCATTCTGTTGGTTATTCAAACGGTGGTTTTTGAAATGGTTATTAAAAGACAGTTATTATGGTAAATTATGGTGACGTTCTGGAGATCTTTTCTTACATTTTTAGATAATACTAACTTCAATTTGTTTGAAACAATAGCTCTAAACATCACATTAATACCATGTTTCTCTTAATTGTTGGTAACGGATGTTGCCCACAATCTTAATATCTTTTTGATATGTACGGCTTTTGATCGAGTTTGGCACCTGAGGCTGCTATACAACATCAGTAAATTCCTACCTCCCCCCCCCCCACATACTTTCTCATTTTCCGTTTATATCTCACTGAAAGATTATTTAAAGTAAATCACAACAGTCCTTATTCGTCTTTTTTTTCTACTGGTGTACCTCAGGGTAGTATACTTCTTCTATCCTTCATGGAGTATACATCACAACACTGTCCTCACTATGTATAACGATGACACATATATTTTATTAGTGAATTATGACCCATGCACTGTATCCCTTACCCTCAAATTTCACATCACATCCCTTAAAGGATAGTGTCAAACTGGAGGATTAAAATAAATTCCACCAAATCTCCTTTACCCTTCGCTGTAAACCTGCGACTTCCTTTAATAATACTCTACTTATTCCTGTCGAATAATTGTAAAGCCGAACATATGTACATCATTTGCTAATAATTATCGGATTCTGTCCTTTTTTGTTCATTTATTTTAATTATATACTTTTTGAGTTATGCTCAAATTAAATTTTATATTTTTTCTACTTTTCTCTGCATTTTATTTCCAAAAGAGCATGCCCGAATGGGTACACAGATATAAGAGGAGAATCTAAAAGAAAAGAGTAAGGGACAAAAACGATAAAACCATTTATGAAATAAATTTATTTAGGAACTAATATCTATAATTTATATTTTCTTTTTTTTTTTGGATTCAAAAACTGTGATTTTTTATATTTTGGTTCAAAAACACTTGATTTTCCTCTTACTCATCCCTGGCCGAGATATAGGCTAGTAATACCGACTACTATTCGGCCGCCATGTTGAAATAAAAGGCGGGAAGTAAAAAATTATTTTTCATCATTAGCAGTGAAAGTAAATATTTAATTATTAAATTTATTAAAATGTTAGCATTTTCATTTTTTTACAACTAATTCACTGGTTATTTTGAAAACTAGAATATTCTTTTAATAAATAAAATATTTGTAGTCACTAAAATGTACTTAACATAGTTCACAAATCGTAACTCCAGCTGTTTTTTTTTATTATTGTAATCCTTTTTGTTCATTGTAGTCGTAAATTTTCAATTTATATTTAAGATTTTTCATAAAATCTTCATACCTGCTTTTCTACGTACTTTTAGCATATACCACAGCTAACCTATCGGCCGATCGTACGACCAAGCCGAATCGAATTATCTTACCGTTCCATTGCATTTAACACGATATCGGATTTGAACCACTGATCCATGTATAGAGCGGCTAACTCCTCACACTACATTTAATGCTGTGATCGAACAGATTATCCGAATTAATCATCAGAATAAAATTGATATCACCAATCATAGTCTGTAGTATTTTATTTTTTAATTAAAAGTTGATCAAATTTCTCTGTGCTATGACGAGCCGTTGCAGCGAAAAAGAATTTTTTATCGAATTCATAAAAGGTTTAACATCTCGCTTGAGGATGAACCTATTACTTTATTATTGAGTTAAACCTTTATTGGATTAAATATCGAATACTCCTTTTCAGGCTTTATATCGGTCAATAATTAAACTGTTAGAAGCTTTATTTTGAGAATCATTTTATGTAAATAATTTTTGTTTAAATTAGTCATTTTAAATTTTAGGGAATGTAAAACATGTTTAGCATATGGAAATTGATTATGTAGGGTGAAGTTGATTTGAATACTAACTACAAAGGGGATAATGAGGACTAACAAGTTTAAAAGATGGTTATGTAATTCTGTCGTATTGACTCCGGCCTCGAGTTTTTCTCTTTTAAAAGCACGAGGTTTTAATGACGTAACTAAAGTCCTAAATTAGTAACGAATTCAAAGTTTTAATTTTATTGCTGATTTAATATGTTCATTGTTTTACTCCTAAGAGCTAGTAAAAATATAAATATAAAAATAAAACAATAAATAGATGAATTTATGATTACAACTTTATTATAGTACATATATTTGTTACTTTTTAACACTTTGAAAGATTAACACGCCAGATTTTGAAATATAGTTTTCGTTATAAAAACAAAATGAATGAACATCTTTTTTTTATTATTTAAATGTTTGTTTCTACTTAAAT
>NW_027105224.1:231995-234486 GCF_000696795.3 Halyomorpha halys | reverse complement strand
TTTTATTCTCATTAAAAAACAAACGTATATTAATTTATCATGTATTCACTATTATTATCTGTAAACTTTTCCTATCTTCTTGACAGTCTATCAATTCATTTATTAAACATTTTTATTTTTAATATATAGCACATACAGACAATGATCAAACTTAAAATTAATTTTTTTTTATCTAATCTTGGTTTTTTGCATAGCCGATAGTCCATAGTTTTTTCTCCGTATTATTTTTATTTAGTCAAAAATTTCTATTTAAAAAAAAATTATCCAATTTAAATCAGCTTTTTCATGTATTTATATTTTAGAAAATAGTAATCATATAGTTAATTATAAACGAGAAACTAAAAATTTAAACCAGCATTGCTGAAATTTTGAGTAAAATTAATTTGTCATTTAATATGATCAAATTTCAGGTAGTTGTTTGTAATTGAATTTAATAAGATTTTTAATAATAAAATAATCTGGTTTGAGGTGGCATAAACAATAGGGTGTTGATAAGTTAGTTTATTGTAATGCAGCAAAATTTGCAAATTAAACAAAAAATGCTGAATGTTGATAAATAATAAATATTCGCTCAATTTATTTGTATTCTCTAAGTTAATTTGACTTTTTTAATATTAGAAATGGGCAAATTGTGTAATGACAATTAGTATGCTACAAAACTAAAATTAAGGAATGCCAATTTATAATTATTAATGTTTTTAATATCGGTTATGATAAGATTGTAATTAAAGCTGTAAATTTATAAATTGCCCTTGATAATGGCCAGGGTGGCTTAAATATTGAAAATTTAAAATGAATTAATAAATAATGTTGAGGCTGTTTGGATGTATTTTATTTTAAATTATAAAATTAATAAAAATGATTAATAGGGAAAAAATAAGTTAAAAAAATTATTAGGACATAAATAACTCATCAGTTTAAGTGTCAAATGACAGTCTCATTATTGGTAAGCCTTCAACAAACTAAAAATTTTCTCAAATCTAAACTATACACTGAAATAAATGAAATTAAAAATAATGATTCATCAGCATATTTTAGTACTGGACTAATTCAAGATAGACTTTCAAAATCACACAAATTTATAATTGTAATAAGAAATACAAATCTCTTAATTTTGTAAAATTCTCATTAAAATAATGATTTTCTGTTATTTAAACTGTATAATTTATGAAAGTTGCTTATATGACATTTGCATTAGTGCTGTGAGTTTAAATTAGCATAGGCTATCTTTACTTATCGCTTGAAAAATTTATGCATGATTACCAAATGCCCGGAATACTTTATTTGCCTTTGAAAAGTTATCACTTGGCCACACGCGACCATTAATAGTGTATACCTTTCTTCTTTAGACCTCCGTTACCTTTCACAGGATCGAAATTATAAATAATTTAGCGATCATCTTTACTGCATTATAACATTCATCATTCACTTTTCAACACTGGGTAATCTTACAATTTTAACACTGTGAAAGATTAACATGATAGATTTTGAAATATTGTTTTCGTTATAAAAACAAATCTTTTTTTCATGTTAAAAAAATATATAAATTAATTATTACGGTTTTCATTTATTATTGGATATTTAAAAAGCTGTTTTAAATTGGATAATTTTTTTTAAATAGAAATTTTTGACTAAATAAAAATGATACGGAGTAAAAACTATGGACTATCGGCTATGCAAAAAACCAAGATTAGATAAAAAAAAAAATTTTAAGTTTGATTATTGTCTGTATGTGCTATATATTAAAAACAAAAATATTTAAAAATGTTTAATAAACAAGTTGAGAGTTTTTTTAATTTATTTTATTTTATTTTTTATTTTAGTATGTATGAGAAACAATCATCACTATTATCTATTGCCCACAACTGTGTGGCAGATTGTAATATCTATCACTAAATAAATCTATCAATTTAAAAAAATAATAAACAAGTATTAGACAATTTTTTAAACTATTTTATTAGTAAATAAAACTTTTAGAAACATTCCAGTGTAAGATAAACAAAAATATGCTATTGACAATTTTTCGTTACTATAATAATAATTGAGAATTAATTAGAATTTAAAAAATAATCGTGAAGGAAAATTCGTTTAAAAAACAAAACAACAACTTCATATAATTCATAAATAACAATTCTATGTAAAAAATTAACCCATAGCGTTTAAATAAAATTTAGTTATCTTTATACACCAATGTTGCCCAAATATGTTGGGTTACTTACAACAGAGAGCTATACTAATCAGTTCTATTGTATATAATATAAAAAAACACTAATTTATAGTTATTAACGAAGGTACAATATTGTCCCCTATTTTTTTTTTCACATTGTACTTAAATACAGTTTTTTTAAAAATTTATTTATATATTTTTTTCTTGGGCTCCACTAAACCTTCGAATTCCTCTTGTATCCAATCTTTACAATCCAAAATCCTTCGTAAAATCCTCAATGCTCCTTATTTTGTTACTAATAAAACCATCCATAAAGACCTAAAT
>NW_027105224.1:227895-231830 GCF_000696795.3 Halyomorpha halys | reverse complement strand
GATCAAATTTACTTGTTGTATTTTTTATAAAGTTGTAAATATAAATAAATAAATAAAAAAATATTTTTTTTCCTTTCCTTTTTTTCCTTCTTAATCTTAACTGTATTCCGCGCTCTATTCAAATCTCTCACATCTCGTAGCTTTCTTTTCTAGTGTTCCGTCACCAATGTTGAAATTATAATAAAAGTTTAATTTAAATTAATAGCCTCATTCAATATTAACACCATTAGAACGCACACATGAAAAAAAGAAGTTGCGAATGAATAAAAATTTAGAAATAAATTAAGATTAAACAACCATAGTAGAAATAAATTTCAAAACAAATAAATGAGTTTAAAATATATTAAATATAGCTGTTATTTGTTGGGTCCAACTCCACATCAGCAAATTTTGTGTTGCTAATTTTAATACAAATTTTTAAACTTTAATTTGTTCGTGTAATGAAAATTTAATTTACTCACACTACATTACAGTTTAAAAAAATAATATAATATAGAAACCTCGTTTTATTGAAATTTGAGATTTTTCATGTCAACTGTTAAATTTGTTGAAGTGGATAGTGTGAGTTTTTTTGTGTTATTATTGTTTTTTTCTACAATTAGTAACTGTTAAAAATACTAAAAGGAAATAAGTGTTAAAATCAAATTATAACAAACGTTTAAGTGTCTCGAATGATTTAAGGTGATATTTATTAGTAATAATGAATTTGATTATATTTGTTTTTCAATTCTGGTGTCATTTATATTTGAATATTTTTCGTCCTGAAAATCTATTTGAAGTTACTTATATTATTATTTTTCTCTTCTTTCTATCCCAGAAATAAAATGTCTGAAAATAGCTTATCTTGATTGGTAACCTTTGCAATGAGAGCCAGTTAGCACTTGGCTTTTGAGTCAGCTCTAAAAGCCTGAAATTGGCAACCGGCTATAAAAGTCTTTCGCCGAAATACAATAGATCCCCAGGCATCCTAAAGCCTTTATTAGAACACTAAATTTTGAAAATATAGCTCTTTTATTCTCTACAGGATTTATGCAAGGAGACAACACAGTATTTTGAGCACTAATTTATTTGTAATTTTATATAGACATCAATTTTTTTTTTAAATTTTAACATTTATGCTCTTACATTTATACCGTGTCCGACTCACTTGTTTACTGACCATTGATTTTAATCACTGGGATAAAGCTGTTTAATCATCCATTTCCCAAATTCTCTTTTTAATAGGAAAAAGTATTACCTATTTTTTTATTTTTTTATTAGGCTTTAGTCAATGTGCTGTTATAAGAACAATTTTTGTGATTTTGAAAGTCTATCTTGAATTAGTCCAGTACTAAAATATACTGATGTATTATTATTTTCAATTTTATTTATTTCAGTGTATAGTTTAGATTTGAGAACATGTTTAGTTTGTTGAAGGCATACCAATAGTGAGACTGTCATTTGACACTTAAACTGAAGATTTATTAATGTCCTAATAATTTTATAAACTCATTTTTTCCCTATCGATCATTTTATTAGTATTATAATTTATAATAAAATACATCCAAACAGCCTCAAAATTATTTATTAATTTCATTTATTCATTTTAAATTTTCAACGTTTAGGCCAATCTGGCCATTATCAAGGACAATTTATAAATTTACAGCTTTAATTACAATCTGATCATAACCGATATTAAAAACATTAATAATTATAAATTGGTATTCCTTAATTTTAATTTTGTAGCATACTATTTATCACTACACAATTTGCAGTCTGTTTCGCCCGTTTCTAATATAAAAAAGTCAAATTAACTTATAAAGTACAAATAAATAGAGGGAATTATATTTATTATTCATTAACTTTCAGTTTTTTTTGTTTAATTTGAGAATTTTGCTATACTACAATAAACTAACTTATCAGCATCCTATTTTTTATGCTACCTCAAACCAGATTATTTTATTATTAAAAATCTTATTAAATTTAATTACAAAACAACTACCTGAAATTTGACCATATTAAATGACAAATTAATTTTAAATTAAATTTAAAATGTCAGCATAATGCTGTCTTAAATTTTTAGTTTCTGGTTTATAATTAACTATATGATTACTATTTTCTAAAATATAAATATATGATTTCTGATTTGTGTAAAATCATTTTGTTGTCAAAATCAAAACAATATTTATTTTTGGATACCTGCTACAACAGTGCTGTGTTATCTGATGTTTTCTTATTTTTTTTATTATTATTATGCTGATAAAATCTCCCTTCCAATAATTGTTTCGATTCTCCTATATTTATTGCTTGACAATGTGATCATAGAATTTTATATATCACTCCTCAAAGATATTTTGTTTCCAATTTGCTTTTATTTTGCACCGGTAATTTTTAATTTGATTGCTATATGTATAACATGAAGAGTATACTTCAACATTTTATTCTTCAAATTATACATAAGGACTTTTTTTTGTTATGCAATTTTTTTATTTTTTGAAATTGTGACATATCGCACACCGACTAACCTACTCGCTGTAATTGTCTGTTTATAAGTCAGATAAGTAAGGCTAGCTCGGAGGGCGGTAGTTACGGGTTTCGTCCGCCGTTTTCTAATTTTTAGACGCCTTTTAAATAATATTTATAATAATCATTTAATATTGTTCACTCAATAGGATATGTAGTTTTTTTTTCTTTTGCATTGTCAAATATCTAGTGGTTTTTTTTCTTGTGAGAAATGTAGACAGTTGGGTGTATTGTTTTTTATTGGTCTATATGAATTATTGGAATTTTTTAGTCTTGTAGAATAATAATAAATAAATATATAATAATAAAAATAATTACGATAATAATCAATTTCTTTCTAAAGTAGCACATGCAATTTACAATGATAAATAAATAATTTAAATTAATTCCTCGCTTCACAAAAAAAACATACTACTTATATTTTACGATTTTCAAATGCCTACTGGTCTATGAGGTCTGTTGAGCTGTTTATACAGAGGTAACAGGTATATGTATTTTTTTTTAAAAGGAAGATGTTTATTAAAGACAAATTTGATATTGTGCCGTTCAATTCCGTTGCCATGGAGACAAGCTGTCATATCTAAGGAAGACTCGGTTATTCAGTGAAGCACTTTATCTGTCAGCAACACCTCTTCCAGAACCTTATCTCTATGCAAACCCACTTGGCACTCCGGCATTGCGGCTATCAACTAACAGTTGCCCCTTCAAATGTCTTGTCTTCAATAAAAGCTCTAAACTATTTCGATAGTATGAGATGTAATATGTCTTTTTTTTAGTTTGTTCTGATATAAACAATAAAGGAAAAAAATCTACCAAAGCTTATCCTTTTCATATCAAGGTCACGTTAATATCAATTTGATATCTAATCCTCAAGTAATTTAAAATTAAAAACACTAGAGCAATAATATACATAATGTTTCCATATTTCAATGAAAAATTAAAACTATTCCCGCAAATAAATTGATGCTCTATAAATCTGTACTAAGATATATCATAACGCATACCTGCTTCACTTCAATTCATATATTTCAATTCAATAAATCAATTCAAATAATTCAACCAAGTTACAAATACTAAACAAATGCCTCAGAATTGTTAAAACTATTCATATTTCACAAGAATGACTAAATTACATTCAGAACTAAATATAGGAATCGTGCATAAAGAATCGTACGAATTAACTCTCTAATCCTTTCTATCTTTCCCAAACTCATTAAGCCTGTTTATAACTGAAATATAAAATTTAGGTTTAATCATCAAGTACAATAAAATATATATTGCTGTAGAAGTTATTAATGGCAATACACCTTGAAATACCCTTTGTATTTGTTATATGTATGTATTGTATTTGCTTGTTAATAAATAGTGGAGAGTGAAGAGAAAAAAATTAATAACTTTTTATAATAATTAATAATTTTTTTATCAATATATGA
>NW_027105224.1:217013-227814 GCF_000696795.3 Halyomorpha halys | reverse complement strand
GCAAAAAATTCTGTTTAATAATTTTTTTATTTAATTTCTTAGTCTAGAAATAAACTTTTAGAATTAAAATTCTAAAATTTATAAATAAAATTTAAATTTAATTCTGGAATTAATTTTTTTTTTCCTTCAGTTTATTTGTTTCAAAATTTAATGCATAGCTGGTATAGAATAAGTAGCTATATGGAAAACGAATAGTAAAAGGGTGTATATAAAAGAAATTTTAACACTTATTATTCATATTATATTTATGAAATAAAATGTTTTATAATAAAAAAAAAAACTAATTCTCACTCATTATATTGATTTATTATCTCTAAATAATGATTTTACACCATAAGTCATTTATATTTACATGTACACAAAAATTGCTTGGTTAGTATACATAATTATAAAATTAAGAAATTTTACATAAACCCAATATAAACTGGTTATTTTATTATGAATTTAAAATGTTATTAACCGAGCATAAAAAGCTATTAAATATATAAAAATAGTCGGAAGTAGATTTTTGAGATGGTTGTTTGGATTGCGATACAAAAAACTTGCTATCAGTGAAAATTATTTTTTAATAAAATGATTTCCTTGCAATCATTCTTTAAGGTCATAAATTAGATTCTTATGTTGAACGAATGAGAAAAAAGTCTTAAAAATTATTGATGTCATAATAAAACATAAAAGATAGAGCATGAGGGTAAGAAAAATATAAAATAACTAAGAGTTATCCAGACAAAACTGGATAGAAAATAGAAAATAAAACTATATAGGTATGGAGGTTTAGTATATATATTTTTATATTTTTTTCTCTCTCTTTTTTTCATTGACCCGCAAAGTAGACCGAATCTTTTACATATTTTTAATAATAATATTATTTTTACCATATTTTTCTGCATTTAATGAAATATTCACACAAAGAATGATTTTAGTTACAAAAATTTAAATAGTAACGATTGGAGGTTGATATTCACTTTAAATTAGATAATGAACCTTCACTATTCTATGGTTTTCATAAATTTCATTTAAATATTATTGGACACAAGCCGTTTTTTTACTCAAAAATTAACTGGGTAAGTGAGAAAAAAAGTACTTGATCATAGAGTTACAAAAAAAAAATTAATACAACTAAGATTATCTAAAATATAACATAAGATACCACCATTTGATAGTTTTTATCATTCTTGATAAGAAGCGATTGCAATTTTTTTTTAGTGTGTAATTAAAATCATTTTCTCAGTGACTACTTTTTTTTCCTATACCAGCAAAGATAAGATAAAAGAAAACTAAATAGTTCTGATGTACTATCTTTGAGAATAGCCGGAATGGCCAACACGTAGTAGTGGAGTAATAAAAAAATAAACATGTTGAGACTAAATGGATATTTTATTATTTCTTCTTTATTATGGTTTTGTTTATTTATGTTGTTCTTAGTTATTTTGTTCTTTGCTGACCGCACCCCCCGACAAACTTCTTCAAGCATTAATCTACGGTCAACTATCTACACCTCGATATTTTATTATAATTGATAAACAAACCAGTCTCAAACTAAAATTTTATAAAATATAACTTGACATTTTCATCTATTTATGTCTTCCATTATCTTTTTCACTTATTTCAAACACATAGTTTAAATAATCATTAAAAATATTAAACCTACTTTTTTTGTTTAATTTTAGTGCTGTTGACAGTATTAACTTTTCTTTTTTTTATATTGCATTTGATATTTATGTTATTTTTTACATGAATTACAACAACTGAAATGGAGATTAAATTGTTTAGTCAATTAATTTATGCGATTCTGAATTGACAGCAATATTGTGAGATTGGTCAAGTTAACGGAAATAGACTGGTTTGCCATTAACATTGATTTGACAGATATAATTAATTTGTAATCTTAATATCCAAATTATGATATTCGAAATGGATTGGGGCGTTACTTCAAATTAATATTACATCTATATGCACTATTAATACTATACGTATATGCACAATAGTGTATATTTCATCACATATATGATGAAAATGATTTTGCCATATATACCTAATTCTAATCAAATCAGCTAGATTCAGTTCTGTAGTGAGTAAAAAATACATTCTTATATCAATGAGTTTTATTTTTTCAATATTTTCTATCTATGTCTAGATATAATTTCTTTTAGGATAAAATTCAACTGTTTGATTCTATGAACGAATAATACCTACATATTTAATTAATCAATTATCATTTTACGTTTTAAGTAATGAGTGTTTTCTCTTTTAATTAATGTTAGTATATTTTAAAGTATATTATTCGATCAGAACCTTTAGCTAGTTCTCAACCAGTTCATTTCTTCTCCTAGTTTGAAAATATATCCCTCTTAAGCTGAAGCCCGGAGTGATGGACACCATTTTAAATCTGGAGGAGGGGGCGGGGACTAGCAAAAATGGAGCTATTTTCAGTATAATAAAATTTTATATATTTCCAATATAAAAAGAACTAATTGTTGTAATTTTGTTTATATTAAATTTGAATCGAATCAATTTGTAAATACATATATCCATTTCAATGATGTTTTAGTGATAGATACTATTTTATATCGGATTACCAAAACATTTCTTACTGTAATATATTCAAATTCTATTAATAAACTATTAAGAATAATTTATATATAATTTGATTATTCTATTTCTGTTTTGTCGAACTTCTGTTCTTCATCTGGGCTAGTGAATCATTAAAAAGGCTATCAATTAATGACCTAATGAAAGACAGCATTCGAAAGCTTTTAGCAGGTGATTCGCCGAAACTTATTCTCCCTTGAGGTCATAAATTGTCATGACATTTAGAAAGTTCAACCTAGTGTCAGACTCATTTCATCATCTCTTTTGAATACTGAATTGTATTGGTCGAACACAATCAGAACACGATATTGACGTATTATTTTTTTCAAAATAAATTGCTTCAAACTACTAAATTCTTATTTCATACAAATATGAATTTAGTTGTTATACTAAAGTAACTATAGTAACCAAATATATACATATAGTTAATACTTCAATAGTTCAACATCAGTTTAATGTATAGATAGAGATAGTGTTACTTGAAACGATGAATAAAATTTAAAAAATAATATTATAACCATTATGGTTATTGTAATTTATATTTAATATTTATCACAATTAAAAATCGAACTACCAATTGGGATTAGTTTAGGGTTGAGTGATCTTCGCTGTACCCATCTCTTAAGATGATTAAGTTAAAATGGTTGATCGTATTTCATTAGAATTTTTTTTACAAGAATAGAATTTTATATTTTATCAAATTTTATTTATTTTCTTTGATTTTGAAAAAATATTTTCAATCCGCTGGATATTATTTTTTATTAATTTTGTTTTCTACTTTCTTGAATATACAGTAACAAGAGCACTGGTTAGAAATTTGTATTAATCTATTAATTAATTTTTTTAGTTCAGGTACACCTTAAATATTAACATTAAATTTTAAATCCTGACATGCGTTGAATGCAATAATAAAAAACATAACTACTTCGATTCAAAAATTATTATTTATTATTCAAATATAATGTAATTGTGGTGTGTGACTTACAAGATGTGACATGTTACGTTCTACAGATGCCACGGTACCAGCGAGCGTGTGACAGGGCGGCCCGGACTGGACTAGTGGCCGCCGGAAGGTACCGCGCATGCCCTCCCCCTCCCCCCACCGGCCACATTGCAGATTTATCATAGTGTCGACACATTGCAGCTTGTCTTCTTATTGGACAATTATTGGTGTCATTAATGTCTTTTTGACTTCTGTTCTGCTATCGAATGAATTCGGCTACAAGCCTTCATTAGCCAGAGTTTTTGCATGAGATGCGGAATCGTTAGATGGAACATTTTAATACATGAAACGAGAAAATAAAAAAAAAATTTTTAAAAAAAGCTGAATTATTCCTTGTCCTTTTTTTTTTGGATTATAGTGGTATCAGAAGATCGATGCGACGTTAGCATAAAATTACTTCTTGTTTTATTTATTTGTAACTGACGTTTCGGCCCGCACATATAGATCATCCTCAGAGTTTGAGCTATTCATTTAAATACAACGGAATACTGTCGAATTTCGATTTTCTTTTTAAATTTCCTTCCTAGTCATAAGACACAGGTCTTACACATCTTACAAGTTCAACACTATTCCAATTCTGACCAAAATGGGATGTTACGAGGTTTTTATTGTGACTCCTTAGCAGCCTTACCGATAACTGCCTCCATGGAATCATTATTTAATGTTTTTTCATGGTCCCTGTGAAAAACATTTGGTAAATTGAAAATAAAAAATCGTTAATTTAATGTTGTAGCAACATGTTGCTTGCTAACACCTTATACTTTGAATTCAGGGCCCTTCCGATCTCTATGGATTGAAGTCTCTCATTTCCCAACATGCATAGATGCGTTGTTCCTTTTCATTCTTAATGAGGTTAAAGACTGATTTCATATTGTATTTAATTTAATCTAAAGTTACTGTAGAAAGTGCAGGTTTGTCAAGCAAATAGTAAACAACCAAAGCCTACCAAAATCAACTATTAACCACAAATTCCACTTCATTAAACCCAGGCGTCTAGCTGAGTGTGATGAATTGAAACCTTGAGGATTTTGTTCAAGTTGACGAAAATATCAGTGTCCACGGTTGCTCTAACCTGTAAATCTGTTGGTCTGTCAGGATGAGAACGGGAAATATAACAAAGAACAACCACAAACTCTTACCACGTGTAGGGAGTCATCTCTGTATATCCTACGCTCTAAGAGTGGTAACCAATGATTATTTCTTTTTATTATCGAAAGTTCACTTGACCATGCTTGGTGGAAGTTCCTTACTCAAATGAAAATCACGTTTTTTTTTTGGTTTTTTTTTAACGTCTTGATATTTATGTTTTTCATATTTATAAGTAACATATATGTTTATTCCTTTGTCTATTTTAAAACAAAGATCATGTTGTGTGTATGCGTACTTTTGATGAAGTTCATTTTTATTTTCATTTTTTTTCCTTTCTGCGTCTAGATTACGTGTTCCCGTATTATTTTGAACTTTTTTTTTTTTCCATAGCCCCTTATCTGCTTCTTGTAATAAATTTTTCCCTTAAAAACTCCTTTTACTGCATACTTGAATTTTAAGGAGACCTGAATTATATTATTTATTCTGTTAATTCTGGATATTTTCCAATCAATAATAAGAGCTCAACCTTCTGATTGATGATGATTTTTTCAAAGACTTTTGAGGGATTAAGAGCATAGTTGAGAGATGAAGATAGAAATTCATGAACTTTAACTATATGGGTCGGTTAAATTTCAGGATGGGGAATAAATGTCTTGTATAAGTTTTTGGCAAAATCGTTTGCTGTTCTCATCTGACGCAGCCCAGGAACCATCATCACGATAGACCATCATACATCTGGACAAACGACTGACATGAAATCCTCACACAAGACTGAAAAGACAGGAGACTGCTCGCCGATTCCGACTATTACATATTTACTAGGAAAATGGTCTAAACTGCCGATCCATTACAAAAGACTGATCCACATGACTATTATAAGGCTTATCTGGACATACGGAGTTGAGCTTTGGGGCTCCACTAAACCATCAAATTCCTCCCGAATCCAATCCTTACAGTCCAAAATCCTTAATGCTCCTTACTTTGTCACGAATCAAGTCATCCATTAGGACCTCATTTGTTGCCTATTTGGCCAAAACCAGACACCAATCCTTCCATGATAAACTTCCCAATCACCCAAATCCACTTGTTTCTAACCTGGCTTCTCCTTCATTACCTAATAATTCTCCTAGGCGTCTGAAAAGAAGATGACCTCGAGATTTTCTCCTCTAGAAATGTTGTTGGAGTTCTATTAATGGGTAGATTCTCCACATGTTTTTTATCATGTCACTATGTCACCTACAGCAAATTTATTTGTTGTTTATATTTTTAATCAGTTGTAAATAACAATAAATAAATTATTAAAAAAATAATAATAATTCAATTGTTGAAACACATACAATTGAAATTATCAAAAATCGATATCCTCTAATGCAGTGATAGCATATGAAATTAAATAATTATATCAAATAAACTATTACCTTCAGAAAAACTGATCTGTTCTAAAGAATAATTGAAAGTTATTTATGTGCCGGGGACCCAAGATAACTGCGACATTGCAAGTAGTAGAAGTTATAAAGAAAGCGACTTGGACATTAAATGAAATGTTGTTTGTATGACTAGTTTCAAAAAAGTGATTTACTTAGGTTAATTTTTTTAATAATGTTCTAACCAAAAAGACATTTTTTTCTGTTTCATTTTCATTTTTTCTGATTATTTTAGTTTTGGGACAAAGTTTAATTTTGATTGCATACCAAAACATTTCAGAATTATAATGATCTTTTTCATCTAATGCAAATAATTTGGACCTGAAAAATCAATTAATTCGTGTAGATTGAGTTGTGTGCCGTTAGATTGTCTACTAAATGACATCCTACCTCATTGTTTGACGGAAAACCACAGTGCTTGTATTGGCTACTAGGAACACTATAGTCCAGTTTGTAATTTGTAAATGTGTGAAATTATCCTTTTATATGTGAGTTTTTTGTCAGTCTTCATGACCTACGACTTTATATGTTCTTTATATTTATAAAATATTTTGCTTTTCAACGGGATATCATACTTCTATCCAGCTATTCTTATTACCGGAAAGTTGTTCTCAATCTTGGATAGTATTTTTCATTTTTGTCTCGTTTAGTTAATTATCAAATACTTTCATAGTTCGTATATATCTGATTCGTTATCACCAATAATGAGAGAAGCTTCACTTTAACAATAGTATAACACTTTAGAGGAAGCCATTTTGAAAATTAAAAGAGTGTGAGACTATTCCAATTAATATGAATCCTAGTTAATACAAATAATATTAAATTATAGAATACATTGATACTAATTTTTTATTCGAAATTGTCGGAGCCACTTTTGATAGAACAGTAAAATTGTATAAAAAGGACAATGCAAAATGGCAATTGTAAAAGTTACTATTTATGTATTTTTAATATGGGCTGTTCACGTACATTAATACATATAGTTTTTTTTTTTAGACACATTATCAACGTTAATGTGGAATTTAACTAAGTATGGATATTTTAGCTCTGATTTGCGTCATTATGAATCTGAATTCATTAATTAAACATCTATAACTAACATGCCCCGATATCGATCTTCCTAGGAAAGGTCAGAGTGATAAAGATTTCAAATTGTTGATGTTATTTGTACCCATTTGGCAAAATCGATTGCATGAGTTGAGGTCAGGTAAACACTAGAGGACAACCGACACCGTTCTATCCGATACCAACTCTATAATTAACATCCCATGATCATTTTAACTTGAGACCCTCATCAAGGCATAGGGTAAGCGGCATTTACATGCATTAAGGTTCTAATAGTGACAGTGAAATGGATAGATAATTAAACTATCTAATTATGAAGAGTGAGCATTCTTGATAAAATTTAGGATAAGTGATGTCAAATATTATTTTGAAAGGAAATAAAACTTATTGTTTTTATTTCGCCAAATTGGAGGTATACTGTGGTACTTGTACCTTTTTAAACTTGAACTTTTCACCCTAAAAATAAATTAAATGTAATTAAATATCATTTTTAAAAAAATGGTGTGGCCGAGTGATTTGTATTGCTTAAAAAATTAATTTATGGAATGTTTTTTTTATCTAGAACTCTATCGAAAACAATACCTCCAAGAAGAAAAAAAATCAGTTTTTACACCCCTTTTTTTTATTATTTTAATGAAAACAATATTCATTTAAGAATCAAAATTGAGTATTCTGCCAATCATAGTTGTTGTTGTTGGCTGGGACTTTAGGACGTAAAACCCTGAGGTCATCAACGCCCATGTTTCATACTTTATAATTCTATTTCAAGATTTGATACTGTTTAAATAATTACAAAAAAAATTAAATAATTACTTATTTAGTACGTATAACAAACTTTCGGGTTTAAATCTTATTCAAAAAGCCATTCCTTTTTAAGAAAACCAAAACCATTTCCACGTTCTTCAGATCATCATTCAGAGCATCCGATACACTCGGTTCCGCTCCCAAGTTCATGGAATAGAAATTGTATCCTTCAAATATGTGACTGGCCGTAAGTACACTGTTGCAGTATTGACATTTTGGCGGTGGTTGCTTATTGATCAGATGTGTATGAGTTAAATGAGCACCAATCATAGTTAGGGAGGACGAAAAATAATGGCTGTTCCGAATACACAAAAAGAATCATTATTGAGTTCTTTAAAATTAACATAAAACTGTGTTTTATTTTCTACCAGAATGGTTCAGTTTTTCCTATACTATACAAGAGATACATTAAATGTCATAAAAAAGAAAAATTGAAACATTTATGATATACCCCTGAAGTTTACTTTATTAAAACCATCTACAATACAAAAAACTTCATTGCACAGTATTTAAAGTAGAATATATGATCTAAAATATGATCCATAATAGAAATCCGTACGTATAGGCATACCCTGCTGATGCCTTCTATAAGTAAAAAAAATATTAATTTAATAAATTTTTTTCAAGCAAATAATTGTAATAATTAATAATGCACTGCTATGATTTTCTCAAAATTTGTGGTTTTTTTTTCGTCTTTTCCATGCTGAAATGTGTGAAATGGATGAACATGGCTTGCCCCCCCAGTTTTGATCCTGGGTACGCCATTTTTTGTACGCCTTATAGTTCCTGAGATATAATATTACATAAACCAAAAGTTTTTCTAAACATCGAGAAATCAACATTTTGTGAATTTATTTCGGTGAATTCCCAGAAAACCTCTATTTCTACGAAGATAGCAATTATGGACTACTTTATAGTACATTAATTTAAGTGCTAACAGACATATATATGTCTAATGGTTCCTGAAATATGGTTCTTCATAAACCAAACGTTTGGTCAGAAGAACTAGAAATCAACATTTTGTGTATTTATTTTGTTAAATATAATTAAAAATAATAATGATCTCTCGATATAATTTCAATGAATGAATTCACTGACTACTGATTTCTAATTCTTTTGTTATTGAATCTTGCGTTAAAAAAAAAAAAAAGTATCTCGGAAATATTATTCAACGTAAACAGCTCACACATTTTTTAGAAATTTTATTTTACTTCAAATGATATTTCATTAGGTTTTTGTGTTGTAAATAATTTTTAAAACATGCAGCTCCGAATGAAAAGTTTATTGTTTTAACCTTTTGAATTAGGCACTTATTTTTATTTCCCCTAACTATGGTTGGAGGATTCATTAATTGTCACTCATAACTATATGTAGTTTTCATTAAGGTAATAAATAACTACGGTAATAATAACTGCTTTAATAAATGGTGAAATAACACAATAAGATTTATTACATGCTTTACTCTCTTATGTGTGTTTTTTTTACATAACGAAAAACACAGACCTTTAGTTTAATAACATGTTTTATCATCTGAAAGTTATAGGACTAGGTGTGCCGAGGAAAATATGTGTACGCATGAGTAAGCGAAATTAGTGTACGTAATCTGTTAAAATCTATATTGGTCCAGCCAGATAGATTGGTGGAACACCAATGTGGCTGAAGACAGAAACGGATCTAATTTGTTCTTTGTTGTCTTAAACGTAAAGTATTAGTGAAAATTTTCTATTCAGAGGACAAAACATTTTTTTTTACCTGCATTAAACCAAAGTTTTCCGATTTTTTGGTAGTGAATAGGGAACATTTTATCTAAATCTCTTAAAAGAGTTTCCTACGAGACTCAATAGAAAATACGAGGAACGTGATCTACTGAATGCTTTGATAGTAATGTTCAAATCATTGTTGACATTGGCATTTAGTTGCTGATTAGTTCAAAGTTTTTGGGGATTGTTGCTTTTCGTTATTGATGTTCATTCTTGAATTCATGAAATGTTTACTTACATTAATGAAGAAGGGTGTTTTATCAGTTATTTTTTCTATCCTATTTTGGCTTTACAAGAACTAGTATTTTTAATTTTACTTCTCTGACTGTTGCAGATGGACGGACGTACCGTGCTTGGGAAGATCGGGCAGAGCGCGGGTGGTGTCGGCCGTAACATCGCAGATGCTCTGGGAAAGTTGCAGAAGTGTACTCCGCTCCTCCTCTCGGCAGTGGGACCAGACCTCTATGGCCAGTTCCTGGTGGACAACATGAAACATCTGGTAAGTGTCCAAGGAGTTCACAATTCAGACCTCGCATTCTTGTTTTTTTCACAGAATACATTTTCATATCTACACCAAATTTAGGCTCATAGATGATATTTCTTTAATTAGCTTCGATTAAGATAGCAGAAAAAATAATAGTGGTTTATGAACTTGACATTTAACGCCTAGAAAAAAAAATAATATATATACTTTTAATGTCTAAATCAATAAATGAAATTCAATCACTTCCGATTTTGTTATTGCACCATTTTTTATCAAGCTGGCACAAAATTTCAGCTTTAAGGCATGTTGGAGAAAAAATGAAAACAAAACTCAGAAATGTTCCTACAAAATAATCAATTTTCCATCCACTAAACCATCAAATTCCTCCCGAATCCAATTCTTACAGTCCAAAATCCTTAATGCTCCTTACTTTGTCACGAATCAAATCATCCATCAGCACCTCAATGTCTCATTTGTTGCCTATTTGGCCAAAACTAGACTCCATTCCTTCCATGATAAACTTCCCAACCATCCAAATCCACTTGTTTCTAACCTGGCTTCTCCTTCATTACCTAATAAT
>NW_027105224.1:206247-216028 GCF_000696795.3 Halyomorpha halys | reverse complement strand
AGAGCTCCAGCTCCCCTCAGTATTGACGTACACAGCCCGACGGGACATCAAATTCTTTCTGGTTGTTGTATCTGTTGAGGGAAGGGGTTTGGGCACTACATTGTAACCCCGTTTCCACCTCTACCACTCGCAGAGTGGCGCTTACTCATTCAATTTATTGGACAGTGGCAAAGGACCACAGAGAAAGCCCCTGAACAAAGCGGACTATATGTATAATGTGTAATGAATATAAATATATATGTATAATGAATGAAAGGAATTCAATAAAATATATTTTAAATTACCCATAATATATGTTTTACAGAATTTATATGCTGTTGAAACCAAAGAAGACAGCAGAACAGCTTGCTACACTACTCTAATCGACAAACATGGAGAGACCAGGTTTGGTGTTGGCGACATGGAAATCCACAATACTATTGATGAAGAACAGGTAAGAGGGAACAATAATTTCAGATGCAATAATTACTTTGGTCCATGCGATCCCTAGATTTTGTGAGAGTCACAATGTAGCTCAATTTAAGTGATTTTTTTTTTAAATTCTGCTCCACTCGATATAAATAAATGTTTTCAAGTTAAGATAAGAAGGATCGTAAACTGGAGTGAGAGGGTGGGTTAGGGAGGCAATATTAACTTTAATAATTTTTGTTGTTCTTGAGATTGTAACGTACGTTGACCAATATTTTAGTGACGTAAGATATTGCCTTATAAAAGTCGTAGCCGATTCCTACTTTTACAGTGAGTAATAATGTAGCTTCTATTTTTTCTACGAGGTGATTAACAATCTTGTCTAACAATCTAAAAATGTTTACATTGACCGAGTATGTTAAACGAGTATAATCATTATTCAAAATAAAAAAACAATCAACCTTTCTTATTTCTAAATGCTTACATTTAGACGGGTGACCGAATCTACATCGAAAGGGAAGTTACAGAATTTGATTACAGAGTATTGTAAAATGTATTGTTTATATTATTTATAAGAGGGGAGATGTAAATACGGCATACTACTATGTACTGTTTCCCACCTACATTCAATCATGTACAGTTTATCTCGTCGAGTGTTCTCCGACTCAGTTCGACTACTGATTTCAGTAACTTGGTTTCCCTTAGGCTGCGTAGTCACTTATCACCAAGTGATTTTAAGAATTTGTATAAATATACAAAATTTAAATCAATTAAACAAAAATAAGTATTAAAAACTTAAAGATAGTTGGTACACTTAAATTAAATTACGTGTCTACTGATTTTTTTTCTTCAAATCATTTAAAATTTCTAATTTCTGTAATAAATGTAACTTCGTAAAATATTAATATACATATCACCTATGTATTAAGTTCTGGTTCCATTTTAATCTTTATCTGATTTATGAGTTGGATGAAAATTTCAGTTTTATTCATTTAGACATTCCGGATTAACCAGCGATGTCTTGTTCCCGATAAGTGGGGTTATACTTTTACTAGGTTTTACTGACCTTAAATAATATTTATTATTACTTTAATAAACAATTTTATAACAATCATTTTATTTTTTTAATTTAAAAATAAAATGAAAAATTTAGCAAACAACCATAGATTCAAAATGTCTTGTCACTCAGTTATAGCCCTGAAACTTTTCAATATAAATAGAAAATTCTGCGGTGATATTCTCGTGAAATTTTTTTTATTTTCGTCTATTTTATTTCGAATTGTTTTTAAGGCTTGATGCTCTTGATATAGTTTCATTTTAAAACACCACTATCTATTCTCTTTTCAATAAATATAGGTAAGAAACTGGCACTGGCCAATTTTCTGTTCATGATTTAGGCACCAGATCAGACACAGACAACTATTCAGAAGTGCTCACAGCAGCTGAAGGCTCATGTGGTGTTTGGTTGTTCCTCTCCCTCCACTTGACCCACATGCTCATTTGGTGCGCTTTCTCAAATGAATCCCTGTCCTTAAATCTACTAATGAGGGATAGTGGAGATGTTAAAACTAGATAGAGGTCTAGAGAAAACAAGATGAAAGTAAGACATTCCCAGTATCCAGAGGAGCCTAATAAATTATTATAAATTAATTAACACAATCAAGCTTTGAAAGATATACAGTTAACACCTTTGACATCTGCTGCCATAAAAAGTAGGAAGTAGCTTTTGGTACCCTAGAAAGGATTGAATGGTAGTGGATACATGTCAGTAACAAAAGAACCGAGGGTAGGGGTTAGAGCCTTAAATCTCAAGTATTAAGTGATTTTATTCATCGATACACATTAGATAATTAGACAAACATTTAAACTATTTATTTATAAACCTGCATTATTATATAAAGGTATTTACTAAGCCATTAAGTAATATTTGATAACTCAGGATTACCACCAACCTGGCATTGGTTTGATGACTCTTTTTCTATAAATCACAGTCTGATATTGCCCTCTAGTATTTGTTCACATGTAAATATAAAAATCTAATAACAGAATAATATTTGGGACAAAACAATATTTTTTAAAATAATTTCTATTATCTTTTTAATGAATTAAATAAATATATGTAAAAAAATGGAGATAGTTATTTTTCAGTTCACCATTACAGTTAGAATCAATATTTAGGCATCAGACAAGCACAGACTGAGTTCACTGTTCAGAGGTGCTCACAAAAATTTTTCGAAGTTTTTTTTTAAATAATCCCTTTTTTTTGTAAAAACAGGATTATTTCATTTCTTATTTGTCTATATACATAATAAATTAATATTTAACAAATAAAATATTCTGATAAAAAAAGTGTGTTAATTTCTTTTTAAAAAAACATTAACTAAATAGGAAATGAGTTTTATCCACAGGTGAAAAGATACAAAAAAGATATTGAGAACGGATCAATCTTAATAATGGATGGAAACATACCTCAAGAAACAATGAATGCTGCCCTCGAAATCGCAAGTAATTCTAATGTACCAGGTAGGTATACTACGCATATCACATATATTCATTATTTTCCACAACTCTTTAAATTTGTGTTTGCATTTTAGTGTGGTTTGAACCTACTGACTTATCCAAGGCTCATAAACCACTGGGAACTAATTTATGGAAGAATATAACTATGATGACTCCTAATCTTGTTGAATTGAGGGAAATGGCAAAATATCTTGGTAAATATATTTTTTAAATTATATATAGTAATAATCATCTGGAAATGAACATATCATGGCAAAAATTACTTGTCTCAGTGCACCAATATATATAAGGGACGTGACGGCCGTGCGGGTTGAGGAGCAGGTCCCAGTGGGTTCAATTCCCACCTGGGGCAGTTAAACATTCATTTTTCGACGGTTCCGAAGAATGAATCTTGACACCCCCACCTTGGTTAGTATGCGGCGGCAATCCAGGTAGCCGTCAGGGGTTGGCTAAAAGGACCACTAGGCCTACTTGCCAGACTTGTTCCCCCCACCAAATACCAGCACCAATATATAGGATGTTCATTAATATTAAAGAAAAATGAAATTAATGATAGAAAAAAAAAAGGAAATATTAAACAAATATTGTGAAAGAATATGTTTACTAGAAACAGGTCAATTATTGCAGTAAATTTTATAACTGGCAAAATAATTTTGGTGTAAGATTTTATACTATTTAGTAAGTTATCGTAGGGGAGGAAAAAATGTTAATATTTCTTTTTAACTGTTGAAATATCTAATCAATGAATACGATAAAGTATATGATTAAGTATATAAGCAGATATGAAAGTATCAGGTAGAATTAATTCTAATATAATTTCTACAGATTTGTATACTTAAGAAAATATTAGGTCATAATTATATAATACTGTATGGCATATGATCGTATAACAATATTATATTGGGTTATTATTTACAATAACTGCCCTTTGCATATGATATAGGAAGGGCTCTATGAGCAGTCAATTTGAAAAAAAGTAACATTCTATATTAATTAAATGAATTTTAGATCAATATCAAATACTGAAATAAATTAAGTGAAATATGTTTATTGTTAGTAGATTTTCTACTTTAAAAATTAATAATATCTTATTTCTAAGCACTCATTTTTTTCACAATTTTTTATATTTAAATCAATTTATATGATTCTTCTGTTTAATCTTTATAATTACACTCTTAAGGACAAGAACTCAATGAAGAATTCAGCTTCAATGATACAGAAAAACTGTTACAACAAATAAAATTTTTATTGACTCCTCTCAGTAAGCAAATTCCTATAATAATGGTAACAATGGGCCAACATGGAATGTTGGTAAGTATTAACATAATTCAGTTATAATCCATTTAACTATTTTTGTTATTAAGTTCAGTCACTTTTTCTTGTTATTATTTTCAAAATGAATAAATTGAATACCATGTTCCAATGAAATAAATGTTAATTTATAAATATAGTACATATTATACAACAATAATTCTTCATGAAAAAAATATATCTTTAAAATAATATCAATAATATTGTTGAATGATGTGACCAACTATTTTCTCTGCTAACAGATGGCAAGTTCCTTAACAACAGATGAACCAGTTTTAAATGGTTTTACCAGGAAGATCACCGAAAGTTATTTTCGATATTATCAACCAATAAAAATATCAAACGTGATCAACACTTCTGGAGCAGGAGATTGGTAAGAGAATATTTATATATTTTTAAACATTTTATCAGAACTGGTAATGTATGAAATAATGATTTATGTGTCAATACAGAAATAAAGTTTTTAATTAAAATAAAGTATTGATTAGCACCATCAATTACAATTTAAACATTTTAGAAAATGGTTTAGTAAAAAGTGACCGATTGTAAGAAAATTTATGAGCGGTGCAACAAAGCTTACAAATGATGTAAAATCTCAAGAAAATATTCAGAAATTGTTTCTTAACTCATGGAAAAATTTATTATTGCATTATTTAAATAAATTTGCACCCACTTTATTGTTCAATATATCATCTTATTTTAATTTTTAACTGTAACTGTGTTAAAAATAAAAGTAGGAAAAATGCCTTAGTTAAAAAGGCATAAGGTTTGAGAAGGGAGACCTTCCTTAAAAATAGACTCTTATTACCTATGTTTAAGACTGACTTTCTGTTCACGACCAGAAACAATATTTGTAGTAACCAAACTGATTTGTCACAATGATTATTTATGTGTTTTTGTTAGTTACACAGATTAGTTGTGTGTTTTGAGTTAAGTTAATTATTTAATTAGTTATGTGTTGATCAGTTAATTAATTTTGAGCCTAAGGTTACACCAAAATATCTAACTCTTTGTTTCCACTCTACAGGATGTCCTTGTGATTCAGCCTTGTTGCTGTTGTCAGGTTTTCTTTTAGTAAATAAGATAACATCAGTTTTACCCAAATTCGATATTGTTTTCCACTGATGAAAGTAATTGAAGCATTTTACTATTGCAATGGTTAACTGATTGACTATAGTGTCTACCCTCTATGAGAAAATACTGCATAAAATGTTGTATTACATTTTGTAAAATATCAAACAAATATATTAAAAAGAACCAAACTTAAAACTGATCCCTTGAGAATTTCAGTGTATATCAGTTATGTTAAATATCTTCAATTGGAATTTTTACCATTTAAGATAACTCAAAACTTTCTCTTGCTCAAGTAACCTCATGTTAAAAAAATTAAATATTTTGAAAATTTGGCATTTATACGCTTCAGAAAGAAGACCTTGGTTCCATACACAATAAAAAGCCTTCACGTTGATTAGGACCATACAGTTATACTTGTTAAGATTGATTAATTGTGAGAAATAATGTCTGTTACTATTGGAACTTGTGTAATTGTTGAGTGATGAGAACTAAAGCCGTTCTAAGAAGAAAACTGATAATTAGTGTAATATAAACAAATAGCATTAGTTTTATGATTTTATATGGTACAGCCAATTAATATAGAATTTTTCAATTATAAATTAGGAAGGATTAGGAATATGTTTGAGATTATGTCAAACAAAATTTTTTTAAATAATCAGAGTGATCGTAATATACGCTATTAAATACCTATTACCCAAACCTATTGACATGTCTAATGTTTATGTTACAGTACTGCATCTGGTTTCATCGCTGGAGCTTTGTCAGGTTTAACCGAACCAGAGTGTGTGGCGCTCGGTTTAAAAGCCGGTGTGGATTCTCTTCAATCAAACAATCCTGTTCCAGAACGTTTCAAAGTTTCTTTAGAACAGCAATATGCTGTCGTATCCCCTATTCTAATACACAAAGAACAAATTATAAAATGAAAGGATAAAGTTTATTTTTTGTGAAAAAGGCTTCTGAGAACAAACTAAGGATGTTTGGTGTGTACAGATTAGGTGTTTTCAATTATAACTAACAAAGAACCCATTTAAAAATTATCAACAATGATAATTTATTTTATTTTAACTAAAAAATTATTATATGAAGAGGTTAGAAATAAAGGGGCAATTATAAAGAAACAATTTTTCTTATAAAATTTCTCTTTACTACCTACCTAGGCTTGAACCAAATTAACACTATGGTACAGACAACATTGTAAAATACTCAATAATTATTGGTAATGTCATCATTTTGTCAATACTAAATCGTGAATTTAGGTCAGGCACAAATAAATAGCAAAAAAATCTTATTACCAACATTGTCACTTTACTCCTAACCTCATATGTTATAGGGATGTAGCCTTTTATTCATCAATTTTATTTTTATATACAGATGTTTGTTACAAAAAATCCTTTATCATTTGTGATTTCTGTATTTGGGATTCCTTATCCATTTCCCTTAGTAAAACCCCATCTGTAACATCAATTAAACACCAATTTTTTCTCTCCACCAATTATCAATTTCAAACATTTAAGGAAAAATATAGGTATATGTATGTTATTAGTGTTTATTTTTTTTTTTTTTTATATAATAAGTGTATAATTTCAATATTTTCAATTATTTTAGATTGTAATATTTTATTTTGTGATTTAATTATATATTACTATCTACTTATTAAATAACTTAATCCAGACAAATTTTATTCAAATTGACCATTTTAATTATTCTTAGATGACTAAATCCCCCAAAATATATTTACGAGTACCTAATACCTAATACTTCTCAACTAAAGAAATTTTCTTTTATATTATACCATTTATCGTGTTCAATATTTATTTTGATATTTGGTCAAGCGCCTGACGATCGGAGCAAACCTGATAAATTGGAGAATAGTTAAAAGTAGACAAGAAACCAGTTCTCATAGCGAATTATAGAGCAGTTCACATAAAACAGTGGTTCCCAACCAGATGAAGCCATAATCGAGCTTGGGAATGCAACCTAAAAAGGAAATGCCACATTAAAATGTTTTGGATATTTTTGTGAAATATTCATATTTTCATTTAATTTCTTTGAAATAATTAAAAAGAATATTTTTTTCAAGATCAACTAATGATGCAATTTTTTCATCTTTCAAATAACTGTTGATATTTCAACTTGAGCAGAAAGCAGCAAAATTTATTTATTTTGTCTGGTCCGATCATCAATTTGTTTTCTAATATCCCCTGCCTGGTCATTTCTGACATAAGGGGGTTATATAGTGGTAAGCAACCTATTTTACCCATGATATTTGGGTCAAGTTTTCATTCTGTGAGACTGTGATGAAATAAAAGTCAACTCCCTCAGTCTGAATTCGAACCAGGACCGATGAAATTCCGAGGTCGCTATGACCAATGCCTTAATTTACTCAGCCACAAATGGCCCACCGATCATCTAATCAAACTGTTTTATCATTGCTATGTAAAATAGTTCCCCTTTCACACTTGCTCATCACTCAGGCCCGTTCCCATCTTTCTGCCCACATCTGGTCTAGGACAACACTTGACAGGGCACTTTCTTCTATGGATGGATAGGCAGAGCTCCTGATTTATCTGGTCTGCTCTGATCAACAAAAGACACCTTTGTTTAGGGATTAAAAACAGAGAGTTAAGTAATTGTAGTTGTGATAATATTCAATATGCAAAATATTTCTAAAAAAATTTTAATGTGTACTAGACATATAATTAACATGTTTTAAATACATTTCTATAGTTGGGAATTGGTCCTGTAAGAAACAAAATTATGTTATTTAATAACTACCCAATATCCTCCAAACAAATTTTTTAATGATCAAGAAAAATTTTGACTAAAATAAAAAACATTATACTTATTTAAACTTAAGATATATTTTGAATTCATTTTAGCAGTGTCACAAGATAGGGCAATGTTTTATTTTTAATCTGGATAAAAATAACTAAAAACTTATAACAATAATTTCAGAAAAAATAAATTAACTTTATTAAGTTGTAGCATATTTAATTAAAGTCAAATATTTTTCATTAAATCAAAACAAAGCTTTTGAACATAAAAACATTTTGGTAACTATTGAACTGGTCCGTTTTGAGCATGAAAAGAGAAAGTTTTATAAAAATTCAATGTATAACTAGAAAACAGAATACTAAGATTATTTTTAACAGAAATAATAATTTTAGGGACAATCAAATAAAGTCTCCATTTTTCAACATTTTATTTTCCAATGCGGTTAAAATAAAAGTGATAATAGATAATAAATAAAAAAAGTTACTGTAATAATTATTTATAAAAAGCACATATAAAAAGTGCTAAGTTCTTGGAAGTTCTCATACAAATTATGCTTATATTAATCAGACTATATTGTTTATTTAATATTAATAACATTATTAACAAGAAGCAATAAGGCACAGAATTGTTAATGTAAATAAAAAACTTTCCGATTATTCTTAAGTATAAAGTTAATTTAAAACTATTGAGGATAAGAATTATTAGCATAGAGTTGAACAGTGAGCAACTTCAATAGTAACAACCATATGGAAAAATCTTTAATTTAATTTTTGAAAATAACAAAAAACTTTAAATTATATCATTTAAAACAAAATTAAATTACTTTCACTAAAATCCTGTTCTTAGAATGAAAAAACAACAACTTTCTTTGCCTTATGATTTTTCTTAATGTCACACTCCCAAATATAGCAACCATAAAGAGTATGTAAAAGTACATTTATATTTTTAAATTGTATACAAAGAAATATTGAATCCCACCTTTTGGGCCACAAATGTTGGCTTAGTTTAGTATAAGCTCAGTAGAAAAAAATAAAATTAAACTGAAGAAATTATGCTTCAGAAAAACACTAGTAACTTGAATAACAACCATTGATTGTTCACAATTAAGGGTCTCTTAAAACTGTATTACAAAGCAATATTGTGTTGGCTAAACATGTGAATTTCGTTAACAAAAAATTGAAGATTTTTGAGAATTTTTTTTTCTGGATTGTAGAGTTTTAGACATATATATACAAGTGCATGTCATTCCAGATTCATATAAAACATATCAAAAAGGCACAAATGTCATATTTAAACTGTATCTTCAAATATTTCACCATAGGCAGATGGCCGATGTACTAGTGCTTCGTCTTGAGGTTTTACACTAAAATCTTTATTCCACTTCTTCTTAGGTGGCTGAAACACTACATTGTGACCATCATCACTATTTCTTTGATCCTGTTCAGAATTTTCAAATCTGCTGTTCCGTGTCCTAATAAAAAAAAGAAATATTATCATTATAAAATGGTAGGAATAACAGACGTGGCAGAATTGTAAAATATATATTGTTTTATGACACTAAAATACTAATTTATGTATTCATGTCTCTATCTATTTATTCATGTCATCTATGTATTTATATATTCAAGTCTCTAATCAAAAACAGAAACACAAAGTAAACCTATTTCTTTTTTTTTTTTTTTTTTTTTTTTTT
>NW_027105224.1:186180-202149 GCF_000696795.3 Halyomorpha halys | reverse complement strand
GCCCTGCAAAGTGGGGCGAAACGTTGGAAAATAAAATAGTTGTAAACTATTTTTGTTTCACTTTTGACCGCAACCCTGACCATCTTCCTATATATCAATTTTTACGGTCAACTATATATACATATATACTTAAAATAGTTATAGGTTCACAAATATTTTAATGAAACAACTGTTAACATAAAATTTTAATGAGAATATTTTATAAAGATACAAAGGATGGGAAGAGAAACATAATTAAGCTATACTTTTAATCTACCACTTATATTATAATCCATCTGGAGCACAAGCCTTAATAATTGAAAAGTCTACTCAGAATTCCAGTGGACAGGTAGCCAGCCCATGGAAAGGAAACTAATTCAAAGGATTAAAGAAGATGAGCTACTTTCTACGCACTCTCATCTTCAAATTCGCACTGTACTTCAAAAGATAGAAAATCACAATAAATACTTCCGCGTATTGTTGGAATAGCAGAAACGGAAATGCTTAATAACTTTTAAAACTGAATAAATATAATTATTTAGATCAGGGATGGCCAACAAGTCGATCGCAAGCCCAATTTTGGTCAATGTCTGTGGTGAAATTCTTTGTACTTGTAGAAGACAAAACTTTCTAGCAATAGTTTAATGCACTCTGGGGATTTGCAAAGGTCATAAATTCCTAGAATTTTGACAACCTGACACAACCCATACAGTACAATATATTTTGACTTACGTGTTACACTTGTCTCGGGACTCAATGCGTGAACTCATTATTATTATCTTTGTCAGGATATACACCTAATTATAATTCCTTAGATAGAGACAAGCAAACTCAGTCTTTCCATTAATGTTAAGACAACAAAGTAAATTCTAAATCTGTCTTTATCCATAGCTACTAATTAATAATTATCCATGTTCTTTTAATTACCCTGGACGTGAGTTTTTTGGCCCTTTAAATAATTATTGTTGTTTTTACGTAAGTACGTAGATAAGCCGTATATCTATAACTATACATACATATAAATATTTGAGGTGTACTCAGCGAGCTATTGACAGATTAGCAAACGGTAAGTCATAATATTCTTTCATGATAAATTTTCCTGGCCCCAAAAAAAACAAAAACATGAAAGTGAAATATTGAAATCAAATTATCAATCTTACTGTGCATTTTTATAACAACTTTTTCATATACGAACAAATAGTTCAACTTATACATTGAAATTGATAAAAGTAAGTAAAAATCAATCATGAACAAGTGTCAGAAAATCAAATTTTTTAGGTACCACATGTACGGAATACTGCTATCAAAAGTTGGGTCTGGAAATTTATTTTCTTCATGAGTCTATATTTCGAAAACTCAATATGTGATTTAAAAAATAAAAAATTGTTTTGAACACATATTTTCTTATACCCATACCTCACTGGAATGCACCTTATACTGCAGTGTATAAATATAGTATGCGTTTCAAACCCCTTAAACTACGCTTATGTAAGTCGGTCATGACAGACTTTCAAGATAAAAAGTAGATTTTATAGACTGAAAAGTTGGCCACTCCTGATTTAAATGAACACTCCCACAATTTAATTTCCTTTGCATGTTAGAAAGCTTAATAAAAATTGACAGCTTTTAACAAACTTACATTAGTGACAACTGCTAGTTTGCTAATGGAATCAAGAATTCGAAACCATATTCCAATATTTCGTACACGTTGGGCAACTGGACGTCTGTGATACATCAGTAATTTTTTGGCGTCTAGCCTCATTTCTAGGATATTATTTACCAGAGCAAAAAGTGGTGCCAATGGGAATGCGGATACAAAGATAGTGACAAATCCATATTGTAGAACTAAAATGTAAAACACAATATAATACCTGAAATTCTTTGATAGCATTTATTAAATATGGTATCCTCTTACCCATTTCCAAGTATTCGGGAAATAATGCATGATGACCCCACTCCACAAGTTCATAATCTTTTTCCCACTGAGGCATTTTTTTACCTTCAGAACGTTTTCTTTTAATAGTTCTTTTCTTCCACCATTTGTAGACCATCCTTTAAAAAATTCAATAAAATTAATCACTTGGAAAAAGTAAAAAATAAATCACTTAAACATTCAGTTTAATAACTAAAAATAATTTATTGATGTGAATTAATCATTTAAAACCAAATTACACATTAATCTTATGAGAAGTAACAGCATTTAATCATATTTCTCATTCTATACAACCAACATTTATGTGTTATAGAAATCATTTTAAGCTACATCATGTAAATGTAAAAATGAATAAAAAATTATACATAATTAAAAATGGCTAAGCCTCAAAGGCAGTTATTTTGTTTTACTGATCTTAGAAATTTATTTATTTATTTTCTTTTTACCACTGGCTGAAGGACAATTGACAACAAACGTTCTGTTCCCTTCTAAACTCTTTGTATAAAATATTAATAAGGTGAAAACTGATAAATGGAAATAGTATGTAAAAGAAACAGAAAGTGAGTACATAAATATTTATTTATTCTTTACAATATTTTATAGGAACAGGAAGTAAATGATATGGAAGGGAATCATAACACATGGTATCAGTCAACTTTAATCTGGGGAGCCTATCTAATGGTGTTAAACTATATAACTGAAATAAAAAGAGCAATCAATCACACTATGCCTTGTGGGATTCCAATGACATTGGACTCTATGAGTTAAGTGTTTTTCTCTCAGTCATAACAAATATTCATGAAAGAAAAGCATAATAAAGATTATAATAAAAAATTATAGACCTTTACATTAAAGAATTATGAATATTCACTTCTACTTACGGTTGAACCATTTCAAGAATAGTATTTATTACCTGTTTTCCAACCCCATAATTATAGAGCTTTAAGAGATTATATTATTATTTTATTTATTTATTTATTTTTTCATGCACATAGTTTGTTTATGTTCATTTTCTTTATTCTTTGTGTGCATATATTTTAAGAGAGATTTTATTTATTTTTATGTGCTTTTTTTTCATTTATTTATTTATTTTTATTATTATTTTATTTTAGTATGAATGTGATCATTCATCACTATTAACTATTGCCCACAATATGCCACAGCATACTGTAATATCTATCAATAAATAAAAAGTATCATATATAAAAAAAAATAATTATAGAGCTTTATATCAAAGAATTATAAACAAAAACAAACATTCCCTTCTACTTACGGTTGAACCATTTCAAGAATAGTATTCATAGCTTGTTTTCCAACCATAATTATACTGAGTTGAATACATAGTTCTAAAAGGCAACCACCAGGGCCACACTGAAACCAGATATAAGGTATACATTGAAATTTATTTTTGGTTGATGTTATGAAAATCTGAATCTTAGGAAAGTTTAGAAAGATGAAAAAAATAGATTATAAAGATATCCTCAGGACAAAGCAGATTTAGGTTACATGCAAAAAAGAGTTTTATTATGTGTACGGATTAATGCTGGAAAATGAACAAATTTCAGGAGACCTACACTGAAGTATTACTGCCAAAAAAAATTATTAAGTGTAAATTTTCAAGTGATAAGTATGAACAAATTGATCTAAAAATATTTTATATCTTAATCTAATAACTAAAAGCTTGAAAGAAAATTAATATATAAGCGTCTATGTCCTTACCTCTTCTTGGCGATAACCAAACAGTCGATTATATTTTGCTGGATATCCAACTAATTTTCCTTTACAAAATGCAATATAAAATATAGAAGCATAATAATTTATGAATTCAAGAAGATACATTTTCAGAGTGAGAGAATCGTCAAATTCTGTCTGAGTCCGATGCATTTCTAATTCAGTCAAATATTCTGCGAGCCAAGAATACATCTATGACGTAAAATTATGTAGTTTATTAGAGAAAGATTGAAAGTACCTCTTTATCAGAAAATAATTATTGATGGAAAAACATACCCAATGGAATATGACAATACAAACGAGATTGATTATTGCAGCTGTTGTTGTAGTAAATATGATGGCATAGGATGAAATGTCAATGCCACCGTAAACACTGAGTGCTGCTAAAACAGACATTCGATACAGAACTACTCCTAGCACTGCCGCTAATGCTAAGGTCACCTAGGAAGAAATGAATAGTTAAGAATTTACGATTAGTCCATCTATCGAAAATAAATAGAAAATATAATCAAAGTACGCTCATAAGAAAAAATTAAGAGTTTGAATATGTAAAAAGATCCACCTAAAAAATAAAAAAAGAAAATTTATAAAGTTAAATTAAAATTAGAGAATTTGGGTAGTAATAGATAAGAAAGAGATTGAGGATAAATATGTCAAGAGCAGAAACTGTATTGGTGTAACTGTTATGAAGATACCATAAATAGAGGTAACTTTAGCAGAGTTTTACACTTTGGCTATAATTTTTAAATATTGTAAGTCAATATTTTAAAAACAATTCCATTTTTATTTTAATAAATAGTAAACTACTAAAGATAGGTTCCAATATCCAATATGAATATAGTACATTTAACAAAAGTTTACCATAATCCATACAAAAAATCCATTTTTTTCTCCAGGTGAAAAAAATATAAAAAAATTGGCCTAAAGTTCCCGATAGTACCTCAGCTCTTTTACAAAATAAATATTGCGGTGACTAATATTTATCAATGAGTCATTAACTTGTCTCTCTTTGCCATTTTCCATTACTGTCACTTTTCACCATGGTGCTTAATGGATGCTTAATGAATCTTTTTTTTTTTTTATTCATATCTGTCAATGAAAGTAGAACAACTTAATAATTCACTAACACAAAAGAGTCCTCAGCTAATTGTTTTAAGTCTTAATTTGTGCTATATTGAAATGATTCAGTTACTGTAGGATGATATAGATCCAATTTGTCTTCCATTTATTCAGGTACCCAGGACCATTATCGAGCTCCACTTAACGAACCGATTTCAAGCTAATGACATTTCTTAAAGTCTTTCCATTCACATATTTCTTACATGAATTTCATCGTGCAATAGCTTCCGAAGTGTCCCAAAATTACTTCTTTCCCAAAACTCCTAATTTTCATAAAATGTATTTTTTTTTTTAATGTTCCTAATTTAATTATAAACATTATAGAACAATAAATAATGAACATGTATTTCAAAATATCTACCTTTCTTTGGCATGGAAATGGAGATTTGTCTCCCAATAACTGTGCCACTATTGGTTCCTAAATATAATCTATCTAAAATGACAACCTTTTTTACCTATTACCTAGGTTACCTACAAGGCAGGAAAACAAGCTGCTCTTCTGGACCTAGTACCAGGTTAGAAAAGAGGTAGTAAGAGGTTAGAAAAATATATAAGTACTTTTTATAGTTATTTTCTGATAGCATGTACAGTAGTATGAACTTTAGATCCATCCAAAACTCTGTCTTTCCTAAAGTTATCCAGTATGACACAAACAAACCCCAGTTTACCGGTAATTGAAAGACATTAAAGACGTTTAAGTTTATGTTTAAAGTAATTATGGTTACCAAAGCTATTATTTGGCAACTATCTAACATATTAATAAAAAACTAATTAAATTAAATTTTATAATATTAAATTATCATTACGTAAAACTATTTATTAATGCTATTTACCAGTAGTAGAACAATAGAAAAACTGAGGATGGTGGCGGGGAAACGTATTGTCCAAAACGGTACTTTCCTTTCAATTACACCAGTAATTACGTTTATTTTGGGTTTTGATCTAGTTTTCAGTCTTTCAACTCTCGCCAGGTACTGAGGGCGTGGTTGTTCTTCTTGACAATCAAATCCAGTCAAGTCCCAACTAACAAAATTAAAATTATATTTTACTAATATCTATCGAGTCATGAATTTAATACAATTAATATATTCACAGAAAAAAAAAAAAACACATCGTTCAGGCCTTTGGACACAGAGCTCACAATACCGGGCCTAAAAATGGAGTATAGTTGAGAATTATGTAATAACAATAATTGTTCCTTAAGTCCTTCATTGGTATCTGTGACAATTACTATTTTATTTTTTTAAACATGTAGCAAATTAAACTGAAAAGGCCAAATGGTTCAGATAGTTTACAATTCAAAATGCAGAACATTTAGTTCAACATTCAGAGTGCTTTTAATAGCATAACCATACAATTTTTTTTAAAACAATACATTATCTTTAGATGTTTTATCAATAGATCAAAGATCATATTAAATGTATTTAAAAATATTCCTTAACAAATTATTTTAATATTTTCAAACAAAAAAGAACTAAAAGGACCATGATATCGTTCCTTTGACAAAGATAAGAAAAATATACTGATAAATTGGTTGAATATGTAATTTTAAATTCTTAAGTACTAATATTTAATTAAAGTTTGAGGGTGAAAACAATGTACAAATGTAAATAATCACAGAATTTATATACAATTTTAATATACTATGTTAAAAGGTGCACTAATATTAAAAAAGCAATGTGGCAAATAAAATACAGCAGTTTTTGGATGAGAAAATCTTTGTATATAATAAAAATTCAATATGAAATATATGCTCCAGCAGCTGTATCTGTTCATAAAACAGAAATATTTTGATCAAACATGCCCAAAATTAAGAAAAACCAAAACAAAAGAAACAAGCGGTGTTAGAGTTTCAAACCATAAGAAACAATTTATACACGATTAAAAGGAAAATAAATCAACTTCAACTAAAGATGACAATTGAGGGAGGGTAAAAAACAAAAAACAAAATTAATTATCAAATTCAGCCCTTATTGACAAGAGGTTCTCACCGATGAGTCATTTCAGCACTGTACCTTTTCCAGAGCTCTAAGAAGGTCACTGCTAAAAACAAAAATTTAAGGTTTAACTTCACAAAGGAATGAAGCTGAAATAAGGAACAGTACGCAGAACACACAAACTTAAAACCTCCAAATATTTTATAAAAATTTCATCATAAACATTTTATAAAAAATCTTCGAGAAAATTATGAAACTCTTTTACTTAAACCTTTTCATAAACTTCATTAAGCTATTATTTCCTCTGAGGAAATATAAAAAGACCAAATTGATTGTTTAATTATTTTTTTATCAAACATTAACACATGCCTGAAAGTTATGCACAAACATTATCTAAACCTTTTTTATTTCTCCATGTGTTCTACCTAATACCTTATTCTATTCAGTTGTTCAAAGAAATTTAAAAATGCAAATGGTATTATGAAATTATTATTTTTGACAAAAGTAACTTCAAGAGCGAATTGAGCAAAAATCTTGATCAGAAACTTTGACTTAACATATAATTTCTAATAAGTAATTAAATACTTATTTTTAGAGTTCACTGTTATTAGCAAAGATAAGACCAAAAATAATGACTTCCATTTTATAATTTTATAACTAATACTATATAGTAACCTACAATAATTAGTATTATTTTAGGCACAATCAATAACAATAAGTTGTAGTAATATAGATTTAAATAAATTTTTATTTTAAATCTTAAAGACATACCTGTTGTGGAATTTAGGGAAGGTTTTATAAACAAAGACAAGGAGGATGCGTTTTTACCGATAGACGCCACGACAGACTGTTCTAGCCCCAAGTGACGCAAAGCTATCCCATACCAGAGCAGTGTCGCCATCTACCGTTTTATTTTACATTACTATTTTCTACAACAATTTCCTTCCTAATATATGTTTAATTATTTCCTTTTATTTATTACCTTATTTTATTTTTAACTTTATTGCATCACTCTATATTATTTAATGATTCGCAAAACACTTCATCAAGTCTTAGGTTCACACACCCCCAACGGGTCTTCTGTCTTTTGTTGATGATTTGGACTTCTCTTCTTTCAACTGCATCCAGACTTTTCATAGTCAGGATTATAATGTTCACCAAAATCCCCTTTAATGTCATTATGAACATTTGGTTCAATAGAAGGTTTAACAATAATCGATGCATCCCCTTTTCTTTTTGAGTTTTTTCTTTTTCTTGCTATGAGTATAATTCTTACTTTCTTCTTCTTTAGTTTTTTCATTTGTTACTTTTATTTTCTTCAACACTTCATCACGATTACCATCAGGACCTGAATCACAATTTAACTTAAATTTAACTGATTTTCTAGTATCTTCATGTTCAACATCAGCCAATAGTTTAGGAGCCTTGGATTCACAACCAGATTCTTCATCATTTAATGTTTATTGTTGATCAGATGTCACTTGTTCTTTCGGTGTAGGAACTTTATCTTTGGAGTGTTTATCACTCTCTTCGATTATTCCTTCCTGGGAAAGGATGACTTTACTTTCCTTTTCAAATTATTGTTTCTTCAGATCCTTTCTCCTCCAGATACTTATCATCCCTGGTAATAGCGCTTAAGGCAAATTCTTTAGCCAAAGATGCTCTATGCTGTCTTCTTGGTTGAGGCTTTTGCATATCCAAGGGTCCATTTCTCCTGTGTCATCCATTATTTTCTTTGTTAAACCAGCATTCCTTTTTTAGGTGACCTGGTTTTTTAAAAATAAAGCAGGCTTTTAGACAAAGGTTTGACCTTTTATGATGTGTTTTTAATGCTTGTTCATTCCTATGAAGGTTATTCCTTCTTTCAAATGATAAAGGCATTTGCCTTACTTAACTAAATTTAATATTCCTATTTACCAAAATAGCTTCATAGCTATTTTGTCATCAACAGGAACATAATAGAGTGATAAGCCTTCTTCCAATGATATATCTTACTGATTCTCTGTCTGTTAGGGATTTACCCAGTTGAGCTATCTCCTGAACTAAACAATGAAACCTCATAAGATATTCATCCAATGTTTCACCTTTGTTTTTCCTAATTTAGGCAAGGTCAAACATTGAATCCATCACTTTTTCTTTAGGAAAGCCCTCAAACCTCTCTCTTAATTTCTCCCAAACCATTTTTGCACTTTTTTCACCTTTAATTAATGGCAATATATCGTCTTTGACCGTTAAAATAATAACAGCGAGTACCTGTTTGTTTTGTTTTTCCCAAGCAGCCTTTTCTTCAGTCGGCAGATCTTTTTCAATAATTTCTTCGTATAGGTCTTTTGCTTCTAAATACACTTCAATTTTCATTGACCAGATCCAGCAATTTTGTGCAACAAGTTTTTCTATGTTGAATCCAGCAGCATCTATGTCCTTTGTGTTTTGATTTCGGCAGTTAGTCTTAAACAAAATCACAAAGCTTATGTATTCGTCAATATACGTAAATTCCTCTCGTTACTCAACCCTTTTATGCACTAAACCACGCTCTGCTTGTTGTGGAACCAAAACCAAATTGTTGTGGAATTTAGAGAGGATTTTATGAACAAAGACAACAAGAGTGTGTTTTTACCAATAGACGCCACGACAGACTGTTCTGGCCCCAAGGGACACGAAGCTATCCCATGCCAGAGCAGTGTCGCCATCAACCGTTTTATTTTATAAACAAAATAATAAAACCTATTTTCTACAACAATACCACATAGCAATCATTAAATAATAAATAAGTATGTTATGGAAAAAAATCAACGGTTTTGTTTAGAACTATTTTTGATTAAATCATAATTTCTTTTTTCCTTGAAGATTTTTATTTAATAAGGTTAAACATTATTTTTGAGGAAATATCAGAGAGTATTTTTCCAAAATACGGATATAAAAATAGCCAAATCTCTATCCACTGAAAAGTGACAAGCTATTAAAGAGATGTAATTAATGAGAAAACCAAAAAAAGTAAGTTTAAATTTGGGAGCTTAATAATCTAAAGAAAAAATTATTAGAAAAGAATAAGTTGATAATGGTCCAGGATAAATTTTAATCATCTGAAGGGTAAGTTGTTCACTGCACCAAATTAGGAAAACTAGAAAGTAAAGAATAATAAAACTGGAACAAGCAGATGTTAAAAACTAACTTTATAAAAGTGACTGGAAGTCTATGCCACACAAATTTCATCTAATATATTGCTAAGTCAAAAAGAAAAATAATTTAATTACTGCACATAGCAATCAAATAAATGTGGATTGAGTAAAGTAGTAATTTAGCACACAAAAACTGTAAAATTATATTAAGAAAGAATTCTTTCGAAATCAATAGAGCAAACAGTAAAGATATTAATGGCAAGGAACAAACAGAAACCTTGAAGATTGAAGAAAATCTAACAAGGCCGATAACAGTTCAAGAAACCTCAATAGTCTATTTATTATTATTAAAAAAAAATTATAATTTTAAAAATCATTTCCTTCTATGTCATACTGAAATATTTGCAGGTTTTATCCATAGATCAATTCAATAAAATATCTGTTACTGTTTCTCTTAAGCCATGTCCCCACTAGGCAAACATGTTAGTTAAGGAAAAAAAAACTTTAAGATGTTTCATATCAATCTAAACATATGTTTAGAACTTTACAAACTGATTCAGAAAAAAATGTATGTTTAGCTTGAAATGGTGATATTATTGAGTCAGAGTGAGAAGTGAATTGTGATTTTTTTTTTTAACATTGGGCATCAGTAGTGATGTTAGAAAATATCAAAACATTTTTTTGTTCATTTGTCTTGAAAGAAATATTGTTTTAGTCCAAAAACAGTCCTAATCCAGCCCACACATAAAATAATGCATCCGATAGTTAAATAATTGCGTTTTTTAAAGGAACATCACGTGGTTCAGCACTATATCCATAAATTAATTTATATTTTATTACAGTGCATAAACACAATTTCCACTATGTTCAAGACAGAAGAAAGATTAAATCTAGTTATTGGTATCTGAATTAAACTTAAGAAGAATAGATGAGATATTTCTTTGGGAAACACCCACATCAAACAAAAAATGTTTGTTAAAACTTGAAGAAAACGTTCAATGAAAAATGTTTATCCATTGTTTGTTTAGTGGGAACACTGCTTTAAATCTAGGTACCTATAATTAGAAACTAATATAAAATTGAGCATGCATTTGTTATGCACAAAATAAATTTGTCATTTTCCATTCATTTTTTTTTTTTAATTGAATAACATTTATGCAATCAATCGTGGTTCCAATGAGAAAATTACACAGTTGATAAATTTAAAAAAAAAAAATGAATTATACGTATTATAAACAAATACAAATTAACTTACCCCAAACTGACATAAAAACAGCAAAGAATACAGTTGTGTAGTTATCAAAAAGATATGTAATTTTAGAATGAAAGCAGGTGTCTTCAAGATCCCAGTAATCACAGAATTTATCACATAAAGGACACATTTTCACATTAAGTTTCCCATCACAGATATCATGGCTAAAACAGATCAAATAATTAATCATGTGTAAAAATAGAATAAATGAAACAAATAATAAGATAATCGCCTAAAAATAAAACATAAAGCTACTTTTCCAATCATTCCTTTCTTATCAAATGCATTATATGCATTAATGCATTATATTTAATCAACTTTCAAGTTCAAAATACTTCTTTTTTAGCAATCCCTAGATTTTTAATTTAATTATTTCCACTTTCAGAAGGGGGTTGGAAGCCATGAACAAAAGGCCTCTGGGATAGTGATATTTTTGGCAGCCAACATGTTTATGTTAACAGCATTTATGTTGATCTAAAAATGTAAAATCTATTCAAAGGGAATATAGAACAAATACATTTTATTTTGTATTTGTGTAGGATAACTCAAAATAAAAAATATTGGATTTTGATAGGTTCGGGTAAGTGAAAATTGGTTCACATAATTTGGATGATTTTTTAATAAACTATTTTCTAATGACTTACAACTGTCAATGTCAAATTTCATGACATTAATGTGATTTTAAGAATGCCAAGAAATTTGTGAATGTTAACTGTTGTTAGCTATGTCTTGATTTTACTATTTCTAATTAAGGAATTAGATTTCAGGAAAGATAAAACAGAGCTGGGCAAAAGTTAGTTATAAATAAAACTATAACTAAATTGCAATGGATACCACTTTTATTTATTAATGAACCATTATAAAAATTGCATCAATGACAATTTAGTCATAGTTTAATCCTTAGCAAACTTTTACCCACCTCTGGATATAAATAATATATTAAGTACATTCACCATCCTTCAATTTTAAGCTAATTAACTTTAGAGTAAAGAATTTAGATAAAATTTTTTGAAAATACATAATACTGAGGACAAAGGAAAAATTATTCTTCTGGTAAAAATAATGGTTATTATAATTACTAATAAAGTGTTTATTGTTGACTATGGATTCAATATGAGAAGATGGTCAGAGGGGATCGACAGCACCTACAATTATCTTCTCCCAATGTTATAATTACTGTCTGTAATATATATTTAAAATTATCAAAGTATCAAAAGCTGTGGATTGTCAACCATTGTCTAATGACAAAGGATTAAATTTATTTAAGAAAATTTGTGTCCCATAACGAAGTCGTTTTTTATTCATACATGAATAAACAAATGAGAATATCGATTACAAACAATGTTTATTAAAAGATGCAATCCTTAATCAACAAAAATACAACAATTTACCTCGGTTGATTTTCATCTAATGTCGACCAACTAAAAATGAAACACACAAGTCCCACAATCGAAGCAGGAAAAAGCATATGAGTATAAAATCCAAGCCAGGTGAAATAGAGTCCAATTTTGACACCAAAATATTCTCTCACATAATCAACAGGCTGATACCTATACCACTTGTTTACTGAGGCCCACTCAGTTAACAATGTATGCCTCATAGTTCCTTCAGTGTACAAATCTCCCTAAAAATAAAAGCAAAGTAAGAAGGGGAAAATAACAATACTCAGGTTTAAAATACTTATACTTCTAATCTAGTCATTTCACTAAATTATCACTTTTTGTTTGCTTTTAAATTTCTAATTAGAGCCAGACTTAAGATAACAAAGAGCGATGTTTTTCTACAGTTGGCAAAGAATTTTAATTTTTATTAGAGCAAGTAATTAAGCTCAAATTCTAATACATAAGCTTGAATTAAAAAATAGAAGAAATGAAAATGAGCAATAGAAATAATTATGCAGTAATGAATATTGATAGAAAAACATTTTTTATTTTATTTAATCCCTTTAAATACAAATAAACATGAAAAATTAAAAAAATTCTAACTTACATCATGTAAAGGGTAGGCGGCTGTGTACACAACATCGCTAAGCAGCCTTTCTATGCCAAATACGAACATATCACTCGAAGTGGGTTCACCAAAAAAAGTCCTATCCAAAATAAATTGAACAATTCTTGAACGGACAGCCTGAGTAAAAAAATTTGGAGACAGGATGTCAAACCTAAAATTAATTAATTCATTTAAAAATTATATTTTTAATAGATAAGAACAATTATAAAAAACAAAAACATTGGTAGAGGGAAAAATAAAGAAAATTTATATTAACACAAACTACTCACAAATATTCTTTATCCCGACTGTAAATTGCAGTAAATCGATGCCTCCGATCAGGAAATATGTTCTTGTCTACATAAATAAACTTTTCCATGATTGAATTGGAAGCTTTATGGAACACATCTGATATTCCATGGTCGTGTTTTATAGGATCTGCCTAAATTGTTAAATAAATTATTTTTAAATAAAACGTGGAAGACAAAACAAAAAAAAATTTTATTAAAAGCAGCATCATATTTATTTTTATCCTGAAAATACGGATAACTCTAAACAGCTAAGATTACATCTCTTCAAACATCTGGTACCAACCATTGGCAACCAATGGAATGATTATCTTCCTTCAATTTGACCTTAAAACACATAATGCCCAGTATACACATTCAAAATATATAGGGGTATTCATGATCTTCAGTTTACCATGTTAAAACCATATAATATGGTTGAGTCTGTTACTAAGTCTGTTAAATAGAGAATAACATTATGCAACAGAGCAAATGAGCTTGTCATCATTTTCTTTTTTATCATGTTAGGTTACTTGCTCATAGTTTGCGTCTCGATTGTGTTAGTATTGTTTTGGATATATTTATTACTAATAAAGCTATGGATGACAACAATAATGATGTAATGACAGTCATCAATTAGCTCATCTTGATTCGCATCTCCACAAGTTAGTAAATCAACAAGACACTCAGTGGCCAAACTTTCACTTTTCACTCAATTTAGGCATGTTGTAATAAATTACTTTAATCAAAACTTAGAAGTAAACAATAACATGAAGTTTTAGAAGGAAAGATTATAAGGAGCTCTTATTCGTTTAAATAGAGCTGCTCACAATCCTATACTTATAAAATTTAACATGGTGAAACATTTTACATTTAACACAATATCATGAATACCCATATATACTATATACATGTCCAACATATTGCCTGTTTTTTTCTCTTATCAGGTCTTATATCATCGCCCATGTTTTATATAATTTAATATGGGAGTTTTTCTATTTCTAAATAGGGTGGTCCATTCAAGAAGAGCAAATTCACTAAGTTTCTTTATTTCTTTTTTTTTTTTTAATTTGATAGGCAGTTCATAAAAGTAAAATATTTTTAGGTTACAGTAGAATTTTTTGCTAGTTTTCGTCTTCCACTTTTCAATGGTAATCCATGCAGGAGTGGTTACTTGTGTGGTTAAACAGTTAAAGTGCAGGAGTGATTAAACAAGGAAATATTATTATTATCTAAAATGATAGTCATAATATACTTCAGCTCCCGTTTTTACCGCACCCTAGAAACATGAGTTCTTGTTTACCACACAACCATTGGGAATGCTAAAAATTGTACTAAAAAAAAAATAAAAATTTTACTTCAATTTTTTCCAAATAATACTTATTATTTTTAAAAGCTATTAAATTTGAACTTGAACTCTGAATAATCAAACAATTTGAACTTGAATTTTTTTAAATCAAAGGATGCCAATGAATGTTTTGATGCATAGGGGTGTGGACAGAAAAATACTACAGAATATTTTTAATTAAAATTTACTTTAAATATGAATATTTCAGGTTTTTTCCTATCCTCTTTTTGTTTATTTAAAAATGTCTAGGATTCACTGATGTTTCAAAATACTCATTTTTCTTCAGAGTTCTACAATATCCATAAAACAATGCAACAATAAATCAATAATAAAAACTAACTGCACATAGATTATTTAAATACTAATTAAAAATGTTTAATATAGTTTTCCTTATATAACTCCATAGCTCCTTATGTTTATATCTTTATGTTACTACTTTATAATTTAAAAAAAAAAAAGAATATTTAAAATGTTTGGGACTTCGTCTGAGTACCACAATAAAAGGAATTGACTGCCATCTTAATCGTTTCTATGTTTACATTTTCTTTAGTCTTCCACATATTTATCTATTCTCATTTTGTTTTCATATTTTTTTTTCTTTTTGAATAATTTATATATATATTTTTTTTTATACAAATGAATGCATACACACACGTGCGTACTCTGAAACTCATTTGTGGCAGGTCACCAAATGGTGAATAGGGGAATGCTCGCTAGAAATAGAGGGCAGGAGGGAAATAAAATACCTCTCTTATACAGGGTAAGGGAAGGAACCCCGGATAATAAACCAAACGTGGTAAATCACATAAAACTGACAAACCTTATGATACAGGGGGTCCGATTAATGCCCGTGGGGGTCTGACCAGTGCCGGCATCTGAGAATGCTGGTGGTGTTATCCAGCAACCGCCGTGCTGCTAGAGTGGATCATTTGGCCACTGTAGCAACTAACACTTCAAGTGAAGAAAGGAGAAAACAACTATCGGAATTGTTTGAAAAAAAAAATTGTGAGCTACATGAATTTATCAAGAAAATCAAGAATATTCATAAAACGATTAAAGTTGATGATGATCTCAATCCGTATGCTATATGATCAAGTGTCAAGAATAAATGAAAATCCAAAACGGTTAGCTAGAAACAGTTGGAGAACTCAGACCAAGTCATAAATAGAACGAAAATACTACTTCATTATTTTATTTAATCGTTTATATCAGTAGTAATTAAAAACTGTAATATTAGAGAACAGAGGGAGGGAGAATCAATTGTAATTGAATATA
>NW_027105224.1:177801-186130 GCF_000696795.3 Halyomorpha halys | reverse complement strand
AGTAAACACTCAGATATATCTGCCCTTCATTAATTATTCCTATGTCCCCGGAACGGCTGATGGCTAGATTGGGATTGTCATATATGAATAATGGATTCAAATGTTATATATGTTACTAAATTACAGTCAAATATTTATTAGATATTTGTAACCAATTACTTTTGTTAAAAGTATAACTATCATATTAGTTCTACAGGTGAAATTTCAAGAGATATCAATATGTTAAAATATCTAAGATTAAGAAGTTGTAACAAATTTTAGAAACTGTTAAAAACAAGATATGTACACAATTGTTAATGGATGATGAACAAAATAAAAAGATGTCAAATTAAATGCATCTAGATTGCTAAACTCACATCATATTTGTCTTCCCTATAATAATTTGACTCTAAAAGTGAGGTTTTTGAAGAGTGATCATGAACTACACACAATTCCTAAATAATAAAAATAATGATTAGTTCTGAATGAATAAGTCTGTTTATACACTAACAAAAATTCAATTAGTTCTGAATGAATAAGTCTGTTTATACACTAACAAAAATTCAAATTACCTTCTTCATAGGTAATCTTAGTTTTAAAATTTCACTATATCTCCTCAAAACCTCAATTGGAGCATTAATTTTGATAAAATTCAGGGTGCTTCCAACAGATACTGGTTCGTATTCAAGCTCTAAACCTTCCATCTTCAGATTGTCTTCAAAGACCTAAGGGCAGTAAAAATGTACTAATATATATTTTTTAAATATAAAATTTAACTTTATTGTTGATTAAATAAATTTTATTACAAATATTAATAAAACAAAACAATTTATCTTTTTTTTTTTTTTTCCACTTCCAGCATTTCCAAATCAGAATTTAATAAGAATATTTTATTTATTTTGGAGCAATTTCTCTAAGTATAATAATAATGTGCAAAACTAAGGACCTCTTTAGTTAGATCTAAATTATTAAAAGTAAAAAACAAATTATTGACATTTTTTTTATCTTTTATAGATCTCATTAGTGCAATACAATTGTACTATAAGAATTCAATAGGAGTTAATTGAATCAATGGTATGAGGCAGTGGCACAGAGTCCGCTCCTTTATTTACTGACAGAGGAGTCAAGTAATAGAACACACCATAAGGCCACACTTATTCACCACATTTATTGATGTAATTCATAAAAATTGTAAAACACAAATAGCACTAACAGCTTTCGGAAAGCGGAACATGAAAACAACACTATAGTCTCCTCAGTATGTTTTTGATGTCCTCATCTGTCTGTTAATGCCTCAAACAGTAAGGTACCGATCATTTCCCAACATGAGCAGGGGACAATGAAGAGGCAGGATAGATAGATAGAGAAAAGATGAGGTTCTCCATGTTGTAGTTATTTTCAATTCCCTCAAAATTTATTAACTTGGAGACATCCCTCATCCCCGGCTTTCAGGTCAGTCTCTGTCCGGATTACGGCTTGACAAATATAAAGGCAGAAGCAAGTCAGAATTCAATCCAGAATAAGGTAACTCCTTTAGATTGCAAAGAGGACAAAGAGTTTCTGGAGTAGCTCTATACCCTCATAAAATCATCTACTCATACAAGTGGGTTGTCCCCAATACTGTTCTAGGTATACAGAGCTTTTTCTTTTTACCCCCCTCCCTTGCCATTTCTGGCATATGGGGTGTGGCAGCAGTGGTGTAGTACATTGGGATTTGCGCATGCCACTGCTCCCAAAAATCAATAATTTTTATTTTACAAAAGTATTATTACAATAATAATGTTAGGGGAGTTCTTATGTCCTTTTAGTTATTATTGGGAACAATTTTAACTGTGGTGCAGACCAGCATGTTGAGCGCCTTACTGATGGGGCTGCCTTTTCCACTGCATCCGTCCGGGTGCCTCCTGCAGTTGCCAGCCTGGTACAGCCCTCCTGGTCTCAGTCTGGGTCAGCTTCCTTTTCTTCTGGTGGCTTACCGTTGTTGGGTGGTCAAGCCCTTCCCATTGTGAAAAGAGTGGGGCCCACCACCTCCTTTCACCAATAAATGGACTCCCTGAAGAAGGGATAATTCTCTTTTTCCATCAAACAGGGGAAGTCCGACATGATGAGGGCAAATATCCCAGTCTTTCTCGAAAGCTTGGCTTGTTGTCCTTTCATGGTGGAGTAATATACTACTACGTGTTATGCTGTTTCAAGAACTCTGCACGTGGGGCACTAGGGGTCGATGTTCTTTCCAAAGCTATGCAGCTTTCCCGGAACCCCCCCCCATGTCCTGTTAGGATCTCTATAGTCTGGGGGGACCCACTTAGCCTTCAATCTAGAAAGTACAGTGGGGAAGAATTTTCTCAAAGTAGCGCCCTTCTGGCTTGTTACCCACTGTTCATTCCACTCCTCTATTGAGTCCTCCTGCAGCATTTTCTCCATAAGTTTGGAGCCTCACTGATCCCCTCTCAGAGTTCCTCCGGTAGCGCTTTCAGTCCCTGGCTCTTTACTTCATATTTAAGGACATCCCCCCTGAGAATAAGATCCAGGGGCATCGCTCCGGCCAGCACTTGCACCGCCTCATATTACACCATTCTGCATGTCTTAGTGACCCACAGCAGAGCCAATCTCTGTATGGTCGCCAGCCACCTCTCTACGCAGGGGATACGTACCTCAGAATACCCAAGATCACACCTTTATATATGATCATCGTTGCAGGGTACCTGAGGCCTCAAAATGCAACCCCTGTCGTGCTTAATTCATTGAGTGACAGGGTCACCATGTCCTTTAGATACACCATGTGAAAAATAGAATCAAATCTTCTCCTTAACCTCACACCATGATATGTCACCTCCTCACCTGGTCTAACCCTCTCTCCTTGGATATCCAGAGTAATATGATGAGCCCTGTCCGTGGAGCCTATTATGATTATGGCCTGAGTCTTGGCTGCTGCCATAGAGAACTTCCTCTTCACGCACCACTCTCCTATGAGACTGGCACATCTCTCTGCTTCTGTCTTTAGTCTGGCTCTACTGTTCTTGGCCACAATGACTGCCAGGTCGTCAACGAACCCCTTGTCCTCTAGTTCCCCCAGCAACTCATCGAATACTAGCTTCCACAGAGCTGGTCCTCTGTACCGAATCATGCAGACATCCTCTTTCAATTTTTCTCTCGAACTCATAATAGTTACCCCTTATCCTGACACTCCAAATATTTGAAATGATAATGTGATTTAATTCATAAAAGGAAAATATCTTACTTTTCGTTTTTGTAAAGATTCAGCCTCCATACAAGAAGAATACTCAGTATCCCAAACCAAAATGAAGTCTACAGTACGTGTTCCATCATGAAATGTAGTTTTTCCCTAAATAAAATTAAATAAGAAACATTATTTATTTTTAACAAATTAAAGACAAATATAAATGAACATATATTAAACAAATTATCACATCAAGGTTAAAGAATATTTTTTTAAATTAGCTGTTATATCATTAAACTAGAGAACAGATTTTCAGGCAGTAAAAAACATTAAAAAACCCAAATCCTGAAAAAATGATTTTTATTTGTAATATTAATACGTACTTAAAAAGCTTATCAAACCTTGTTAGAAATAATGTAAATGCGCTGAATACTTATATTTGTGCAAGAATATAATTGAGCTCATAATATAAATATCAATTTTTAGTTTCGTGACATTGCTATTCATTTGAGTATTTTGAGAATCGTTGTAACAAATTGAAATTTGTTATATTGAGGTTCCACTCAATTCGAAAATAAAAATGTTAAATTATCAAACATGTAAATAAAAGCTCCCGTCTGTCAATATAAAAAATTCAGAAAATACCATATGAAACTCAGTGATATAAAGAGGAAAAGATTAAATTATTATTAAATACTTCATTTAAGACTAAACAAGAGTTTGGGAACTAAGTATTTTTTCAAGGAATATAGCATAAGAAAAATTAATGTATACTTATAAATGAAAATACTAACTAAAATATTTAAATTTTAATATTTACTCTTGCAGGATAAGAAGATTTCAGTCTCAAATCTTGCCCTTCAGAAATGATTGATGTTACAGTACCTTCAGCTGCATTATACACACTTTCTACAGTTACTGAATTGGAATTCATCTTCTCTCTGGTTGGACTGCTATTTATCTCCATTTGCAAGAATTCTCTTATAATTTTAAATATAGAAGACAAGGCACAACAGAAAAATATTTAAGTAGCACCATCACTATCATACATCATCCCTGGATTCATATAAAAGCAGTTTTAATAACAAAAAAGTCAAGTGTATGTCAAAATGCTATCAGCTTACAACTGTAAAACACTTAAAATGATTTAATTTTGGTTTATTAAGATTACAAGAATGATTAATTGTAAATCATACAACTATGTTAAACACTAAAATGTCTTAAAATTTGATTAAACAATTTTTGGGAATACTATAATTTTCATATTACATCAGTACCTGTTGTAATTTAACAGATATTGAATTCTATTTCACAAGAAATAACATTTCTTTAATTATTAAATTTTCATAATGAGGTTTACATAATATTTCATAAAAACTGCCATTCAACTGAACTTAGTGATAACCAGATAACTGTTCCGTTAAAAACAAATACACAATAAAAATAAAATGATAACAAGAGGTAAATACTACTGATATAAAGAAAATGAATAATTATAGTATAGGATACCTAATCATTTAGTAAAAGTAATCCCAAAGGAGTACAACCATAGACTGTGACTCAAAATACTGAGTAGCAACTCAGAAAGCTAATTTGAAACTTGAAACCTTCCTACACATGACCAAAGAACACAAAGTAGGATTGTTCTATTTAAACAGATACCTATAATTACACAGACTTTCTTTCTTTGCCGTGGGAAAGTTTTGGTATCCTCATGAAGATCGCTTCGTCAATTTCCAAGAAGAACTCAACGTCATTTCAATGACTTTCGTATACTAGCTGAGTATCTAGATCCAGCCATCGGGACAATGACCTGGACATACTTCTTTCACCAAACAACCTTATCCCTTTCGATCACTGGTACCAAACATCACATTCTGATTTGAATAGGGAATAGATAGTTCGATAGTAGCCTTATTTGTCATGAATCTGACTTTCACATCATGCCGTTGAAACTATCGTCATCACGATGGACTGGCTCTTCTAGTTTTCCATCAACAACTTTATGAAGGTGACATACCTCAGAGATAAGTCGCCCAAAAACAATAAAGAGGTAAGTAAGATTGCACCACGGACTTGCACGTCATTATCAAAGGACTTGATGCCATAGGCATGACGATTCTGAAGAATAGTATCCTCTGATTGAGGAGAGGCTTTTGCAAATCTATTACTAACTGAATAGGAGATACTTTACAAAGAGTTTGAAGATTGAAGAGACTCTTCACAAGAAAGGACACTGAAATAAACTGCTCCCTAAGTTGTATAGACTCATAACGCTGCTTTGCTTAAATAGTGGCATATCTAACAAACAAGAAAATTATATGATTTTGTACTTGACATATTCTATAAACTGTACCGTAGACTTTGTTACTTGTTGACAATTTTGCTAGCTTGGGGAAAATCAATAGAGGGACCAGGATAAGAGAAAGAACCCCTTGCCTACAGGAATATCTTTGAAACACGTCCATTAAAAAATAAAAACAAAACTTTTTTTGTTAGTATTAAAAGGAAGATGGTCCGGGTGAGGTCAAATAAAAACTCAAATAGCCGTGAAACTATTTATTATGTGCCAACGTTGAAGACAAGGATGAAAACATGTTTGTTAGATGTGTCACTATTAAAGTAAATCAGCGATATGATAACTCCCAGTGATGAGCAAGGTGCTGGAAACCCTCATTATTATCAGTCTATCTCCAGTTCTTAAATGGGCAAGTCACCCTCGGCAATACGTATTCAATATACGATAGGTCCTAATGGAGAGTGGAATTGACATGATAGTTGTACTGATTGATCATAAATAAAACAAAAAGATAATTTAATATTATAAGAAGTTTTGTTCCCTAATCTAATTGAACTATCATCAATTATAATTTTGATTTTATTCGGTTAAGGATTAAAAACAAAAAAAATTACGGATAAAATACATATTTTTTTCATTCGAACGTGTCCCATTTTTGCTCAGATAGGAACGCAGACTCCTTCTAACCCCTCTTTTTCTTGCTCTTGCTGCGGCAAAAGCAACCAATAAAGTAAGAAATAAAAACATTAGAACCATTTTTTTCGTAATAATAGTTCTGAAATTATATCTTGAAATTGAATCAGTTATGATTAGTATAACACCTCAGTTATAACTCGCCATAATGCCTAATTGAAGCAATTAGAACAAGTACAATTTGGTACAGTTTAATTGTTACGTTATAACTTATTGTTAATAATGTTAACTTGTCCAATATAACTCTTGGTTTCTCTCTCTTTGGTTGACTTCTTAGAAATATTCTTATCGATTGTTGATAGCGCTTTGACAAGTTGAAATGAAAATGTAATATCTTAATGGAAACATTGGAGTAGCCTCAGCTCCTATGTGTCTGTTGGGGTTGAATTCTTTAAAAAAATTAAAAAGTTTATAGGTTACATTCCCAAACTGACATATAATTTAAGTTAGTGCAAGTCTTTTAGTGAGCTCTTCAGGATGCATGATTCTCTACTTAAGAAATATCTCCACATCACCACTGTTGTGGCTATTTACTGGATAGTTTCCATTTCTACAGTGTTTGTTAACAAAACATTACTCAGCAATAATGATAAAGACTTAGAAGCGCCTTTTTTTGTACTATGGTATCAATGCTTTACTTCAGTCATAATCTGCCTTATCCTGAAGAAATTGTCAAAATGGCATCCTGAAAAACTGAATTTCCCTGATGGATCTCCATTTTCACGTGAAGGAATTTTTAATGTACTACCTATTTCTCTAATGTTTACTTGCATGATAATTTTTAACGGTCTTTGTTTAAAGTATGTTGGTGTTTCATTTTACTACATTGGACGCTCTCTCACAACTGTTTTTAACGTACTATTAACATATGTAGTTCTAAAAACCAAAGTTTCTGGTTCTACTTCAGTCTGCTGCGGTATAATAATTGCTGGGTTTTTTCTGGGCATTGATCAGGAAAACATGCTTGGCACTTTTTCTTTAGGCGGTACTTTGTCAGGACTTTTAGCGTCATTCTCTCTAGCACTTTATTCTGTTTATACCAAAAGAGTATTGCCCTATGTTAAAAATAGCATATGGATGTTGTCATATTATAACAATGTTTATTCCTGCATTTTAATTATTCCTTTGATGTTTGGTGCCGGTGAGTTTTCAAAAATTTTGTCACATCCTAGTATTTACACAAGTCAGTTTTGGATATTGATGACAGTTGGCGGTTTATGTGGGTTTTCAATGGGTTATGTTACATCCCTTCAAATAAAAGTTACTTCACCACTAACCCATAATATATCAGGTACTGCAAAAGCATGTGTTCAAACAATTATTGCCACTGTATGGTATGTTGAGAAAAAAACCGTTTTGTGGTGGGTTTCAAATTTTGTTATCTTATTTGGAAGTTTTGCTTATGCAAGAGTAAAACAACTGGAAATGCAAGAAAAAATGTCTATTTTAACAGAAATAAGGAAAGTTGAATCTACTTGACTGATTCTGAGCTAATTTGTTATTAGAAAGTAGTTGTAAAAATTAAAGTATTGTGATATTCCTCTTGTATATATATTTTTTTAATTGTAATATATATATATTTATTTTTGAGTCTTCTTTTAATTATTGACCTTATGTTAGTTATATTTTCCTGTTGATTAATTTTTAAAATTGTCCTTAACTATCCTTGTGAAATGATTTAATTGTTAGTGGATGTTATATAAAGAAACATTTATCCTTGATTATCAATCATGTAACACCATTGTCATGTCTACATTTTATCCTTATGGGAATGCTCTTTTCTGAATACAACAATCACCTTGGTCCAATAAGTTTAGTAACAGAACTAACTGTTTTTGCTTAAATTATCCCCTTTGAACCGAATCAGACATCAACAAGAATGATGTATTAGAAAAAAATTGTATTAAATTAAAAAAGCCAAATGATAGTTTATGTTAAAGCATGTTGTTAAACGATGATTATAAATATTTCAAAAAACTAAATACTTTTAGGTCTACAGATGTCTGTTTTTTTTTTGTTAACTATAAAATAATTGAAGATAAGTAACATTTATGAATTCATTTGGTTTAATATCTGTATGGAAAATAAAAATATATAGATATATAATTAGCAAAATGAATAATTGCCTCTTGGAATAATATGATGGGATTCAAAGACTGATGGATTCAGTGGAGTAT
>NW_027105224.1:137375-177751 GCF_000696795.3 Halyomorpha halys | reverse complement strand
ACATATATAATGATAGAGATACCTATAATAAGTAAGAATGCTCAGTAATGAAGTGGAAAATTGATTTTCCCTTAAACTATAGGCCTTAACTCATTCTGATTTTTAATTTTTTATTGCTATATTATAGGAATTATACAAAATGTCTTAGTTTTATCACTGTGGCTAAATGAAATAACAGGTAATGCACAAATTTGATCAGAATAAGATTGGTAATGCGGTTGGTTCAAAATCCCAACATACATGTACACAAGATTGGACATGGGCAATACAACTTGTCTGGAGGATGAGAAGCCAAATGGTACAAATAATTATATTTCGAATTAAAGTTTTGCTACTATCTCTATACCTCTGTCGAAATCAAATTTACCCTTCTTTGTTAGCTAAATATTGAAATTATCAATAATTAACTAGTAGTTATAGATAGTTTTTCAATACTACTGAGTAAATGTAGATAGAAAAAATCTCTTATTAACAAAATTATTATCTGTGCTCTATAGCTTCTCACCAACCCTTGCGACATTGGCCTTAAAACCAGTGTTTTTATAATTATTAGCTTTATAATAATTTATATTTAAAGTTTCTTTTGTGCTTGTTCTCTTACCTAACCACAACCATTAGATTAACCAATCTGGCTGGAAAATATTTTAATTGTCGTTAAAGAAATAGTCAGGTAGGTATTAAGGTATAGTATTTTAAATGGAGGTGTTATTAGTGGCTTGGTCCATTATATTGACTTATAACTATGTAATTACCAATGTATATGTTTGGTTTTTTTTAAGAATTTTAATTTGGGGTGTTATTGACATAACATTAAGCCTGGTTTACATTGTCTATAGAGTTAAAAGGTAGATGTAAGTGTTTTAAGCTTATTGTTTTTAATATTATTCCAGAAAGAGGCCATGGTGGACAAGAGTGTTATGGATTCACAACCTTGAGCTTCGAGTCTGATTTGGTTGGTGGGATAAAATTTATTTAGTAGGTTGGTAACCTGTAGGACAGCCACATTATACACCAGTAGGGAGGAAAAGGCATTATTTCAGAGGGGTTATTTGAACCTTCATCTGTAATTACTTGTCTCTTAGTGTGAAGGGATTTACTTTAATTTCATTATTGTGGTTAATGGTCTTGAAATCTGAACATTAAATTTATACTAGATCAAAAATTAAATTGTATGAAATATAAACAAACCACTCATTCAAGATCTTTTGAGTGATACAGATCTAAACAATCGATTCTAATTAAGATGGTTGGAATATAGGGATTTGTGGTTGTTATTCCATCTATATTTTCTTTAGTATACCAACAATTAAAAGTACTAAGTTAAATATTACATTTTATACTTATAATTTAACAGTGTTTATATTATATTTTATTTCTGGAAATTGTAAAAAAAAGTCTACCATATTTGGTTTGTTAACTAGTCAGTTTATCTTAACATTTTTCAAAGTACAATTATGATAGTTAAACTTTCCTAGCTCTGGCTGTTACAGCATATCCATGTCAGTAAACAGCTTCCTTGAGGGAACAAATTTCTTTTGAATTTGAATTAATTATCAAAAAGTGACGTACTTAAGATTATAACCACATCTTTATGTATTGTTGACCAAAATGCTAATTGCTATGAAAGTGATTTCAAATTAAATGTAATTGATATTTTAACTTCAAATAATCTAAATTTGTTAAGAAATTTTCATCAATGTCTTAACTAGTTTTCATACTCATTCATTTTATTTGTTTGGCTGCACACGTATGGTGTCCATATACTTAAAATTATATGGATCTTTTATCCCGTTCTGACAAGCACTCCTCCATTTACTAGAGCTTATATTATTTTTACCTTAAGAGCTACATTTGAAATATTTCATTAAGCTTGTGGCTCACGACCTGTGGTAACTTCTCTTTGAAGTAGGTTCATAAATTTCCATTTGGATTATTTATCCAAATCCAACTTAATTTTACTATTTCCTGGGGACATCAATAGTCATGGTCTGTCAGTTTCTGATTGTAAAATCATCTATGCATATCGCTGCTTTCCTTGAATAGTAACACATCTGACAAAATATATTTTTTATTTTATGTTTGAAGTATTCCATATTGTACAAGATTGTACCGTAGTGTGTAGTTAATATGTAACAGCTCTAATTGGTTTAGAAAAGTCTGTGGGACGACCTCAGTGAAGAAAGTAACTTCGGCCTACTGTTACAGTATCATCTTTGGAATACATAAATAAAATTTTTATAAAATGTGCCACTATTCAAGCAAAGCAGTGATACATTGATCTAATTATCGTATCCCTTTCCTGGTAAGATCTCATCTAAAACAAATCGACTATTTTAAGATCATAAGTAGGAGCACTAGAATCTTTTTGTTACTCACATCCTTTCTTTTTAGTAAAGGATTTATTGAAACAATATTACAGACCTCACAGATATATTTATAGACATTCAAATCAATATATTTATTTTTTAAAGTTCATCATTTCTATCATAGATCAATAGATTCTACTGTGTTTATCACAGTGATTACAGGATCCAAAAAAATAATGAAATTTTTGGAATTTGGATAGAAATTGTCACCAATCAGAATCGTAATTAGTCATAATAAGTACACACTTTTGTGATATATACAAAGGTATGTATGATACGACACACCTAGTAAACATTTTCATGATGGTAAACAAAATGGTAAAAGAAATCATTGAACTTCATTCCACTTATGTTAACAAGTAGATAAAGAGATAGTCTCTTATTTATTGTCTCATATTATTTTATAAATAAGAAAATAGGCCTTTCACACCTTAAGTACTGATACTCTTTGTAGTATAAGTTTTTACTGGAAGAAACCCCCATGTGGCCATCCCTATATACTGATATCATGATATACAGTTATTTTGATGACTTGGAAAAATTGAGGAATTCTTTAAAAAGGATTTACAAAGACACCCAGTGTATATATGTTTTAATCATCTATTTGTTCTAAATACCTATCCATTTAACCATCCTTTTATTTTATTACTTTCATATTTAAATATTTAAGTGTGATACAAGAAAAATTTCTTTATTAGGAATTGCAAATAACAAGTAGTTATAAAATATAACTATTTATTATAACATGAAAACAAGAGGACAGTTTAAAAATCATTTAATAGGCTCAATTATACTTTTACAATGGGAATAATATACTTTCTTGTGATAAACATATATGTTGGTTCAAAATTAAAGAAAATACAAATGTTTAATATAATTAATCTCGCTTTCTTTTGTAATCATGGCCATTGTTTTCAGATCTTCTATCTTTTCTTCCATCATTTCTATAGCCTCCATCATTTCTATGGCCACCATCATTCCTATAACCTCCATCATTTCTATAGCCCCCCTCATTCCTATAACCTCCATCATTCCTATCCCTAGTCTCACCTTTAGGATACCAGGGCTCAACACAGGGTGGAGGATTCATTCCAATCTTTATATGTAACATATAATCATAATCTTTTTCAGTATATCTGTTGATAAATTCATGTTCGCATTCATTAACGAAAGCTCTTTCTTCATCAGTGAGGTTCTGATTCATTATTCTTAAAGCTCGTCGCGTGAAGATATTTTAGGGGTAGCCAAAAGAGAATTTGAATCTGCAACAAAATTAAAACTTTGTACATTGGGCTCATTTCTTAAAATGTCCATTCAAATTAAACATGTACAGTAAGTTAAACAGTTATAAAAAGAGTCAACAACTTATGGACAATAGAAGTTTGACTAATACATACGTTTTACTGATAGGAAGGAATATATTAGACTATGAAAATAGAAGGTGCGGAACTCAAAATTTTTAACGTAAGATGATAAAATTTTACTAGTTAAAACCTGGACATCCCAGTATGCTGTCCTCTAATATCAAATCAAACCAATAAAACAACAGGTGATCTACCAGAAACATGGGCTACAGGAAATACTGTAAGGGCTCCTATGTGGAATTTTACCTATGTCAAATAAGTCAGAAATAGATAAAAAATTGTTAGAATAAGTCGTTTACCAAATTATGTTGGTATCACTATATTTAAAATTAAAAAAAAATACTTTACTCAAACAAAAAATAGAAGGTTCTAGAAAATATATATATTTTTTTTTACATGGGTCAATTATCAAACCTGTATAAAAACAGTAACACATGCCAACAATACAAAACATATAACTTGTCCTCATGGGTTAATTAATGGATTTGGCATGGCGTTATGTCACTTAAATTATTCCTACTCCATTAATTAAAGATGCAACACCTCTTATTCCACCAAAAATGCCTTAAGATATTTCATTTCTATTGTAGAGATTGAATACACGCTAATCCGATGAAAAACAATTCTTGGAGAAGTTTGTCGGGGGGTGTGGTCAGAAAAAGAACAACATAAATAAACAAAACCATATTTATTTATTGGTTTTGTTTATTTATGTTGTTCTTTGCTGACCACACCCCCCGACAAACTTCTCCAATCATTAATCTACGGTCAACTATCTACACCTCATTAAAAAACAATTCTTGCTTCCTTACAGTAGGGCAAGAAATGAAGTTTGACTATGTGATAGCTGAGAACCCCAGCAATTTCTGTAGGAATGACCAATGGGTTGTCTGTGTAAGACATGCATAGATAACATTACCCAGTTCCATAAGGAACCACAGTTCTCTAAGGATAGTTGTGAAGGATCCAGAGGGAATGGATGTAAACCTCTCCAATCCAAAAGAAGGAGGAGGGAAAAGTAAACAAAGTAAGTCAGGATATCCAAGAAAGTGAGATAGTATTCATAAAGTAATTTATTCATCTTTTAATAAGTTAATTTCCAAACACTCCAGCATGTTTAATAAAATAAGTTGAACTTGTGAAGAATGGCATTGACTTGGAAAAATCTTAATTTAATCAAAATATTGAAAACATTAAAGTTAGATGTGCTAGTGTAACAGGAAGCAGAAAAAATTTTTCTTTGAAAATCACAGATCAACAGTCTAACATACTAATGATGTCTCAAACCAAGAAGAAGAATGCATAAAGCAAGGGAAGAAATTGAATGTAGTAATTGAAACAGTATTGCTTTTACATGAAATAAACTTAACAGAAGTTGGGTTAAAATAAAGATTAAAAATCAAAGAAAAAAATGCATTGCAATGTATATTAAGGTTATAATAGGTTATAAAATATTGTATTGCAAAGAAAATGATCACTAAATGACCAGAGCGAGCATATTTTATCTTCATTTGATAATTTAATATTCTCTGAACAAAAAATATACTTACAATCCTCACTTATTATATTATCTAATATCAAAGCATAAAATCCTTTGGTAGATGCATATGCTCTTTCTTCATGGGCAGATTGAATTGGTTCAAAAATCCTTAAACAATAAATTTTAAAAAGTTATATTAAATTTAGCAAAGTAAGGTATATCAAATAATCTAACACACAACTAATAAATGAGAAAAATAATAACATAAAAATAACTAGGAAAAAGTAATCAACTGCATACCAGCCAATATGATGAGAACAGTTCGAACAAAAACATGGCTTCCATAAATAACCCGGAAACCAAGAATTATGGCTCTTCCACCTCTAAAAGAAACCATAATTACATGTAAAACATGTACCTAATTACTATTACTATCAACTATTTATATCTTTAACAAACCTCTCTCCTCCCAACACAAGTACCTCCTGTAGACAAAACAATGTTAAACTCAATACCAAGAGGATTTCTTATTCTTTGAACTTCAACATTATCCAATCCAAATAAGGAATGGTTATATACTTTTTCAGCTGCTGGACTTTGAATATTAATAACATGAGTAGCAGGGGCAATATTATGGCCACAAAGTCGACATAAAATGAAATCTAGAAAGGATAAATAAATGAATACTTAGGAAATATTCAAGAGAATCAGTACTTACGAAACCTAAAGGTAATGAACACCAAGCACCTGAGTGTTTATGTTGCAAATCTGAACAATAAACACTTCTAAAAGCAAAAATATATAATATAAGAAATACTATTGGTAATTTTTCGTTATAAAACATAAATCCATAAAATTGTCTTTTCATTTAAAAAAGAATTATTTAAAGATAATAATATATTACATAAATTAAAAGATTTTCAAACTATTTCTATAGGGCAAACAACTACTTCGTACCACAGGCTACATGGGTTTGCAGAGAGCAAAGAAACGGTATAGTGCTTAGAGCTACCATGAGAGATAACTGAACCAAATGAAGATTAAACGATATAATCAAATGTTTTTTTAGTTTTATATACTTTCATTTTTATTGTTATTATCTTTTTGGATTAATAATCAGGATTTTAATTAACAAGGATGACGGATCATTCACGATAAAACTCTGTGTCATCTACAGAACATAATGTTGCCAATTGAATATACCATGGGTTTTCAGGTAAAAGTGATTAATGATACTTTTGCGAAGATGTGAGAATTAAAACAATATGAAAAAAATCAGATAACGATTTTATGAAACGAAATTCGATTAAGAAACTTTGGAAGACAGTTTACCTATTTGATCACGAAAGTTTGAAAATCTCACATTGTTAAAGGTCAATTAAGAAAAATAATAACTGATAGAAATAACTAAACTAAAATTGTTAACTTAACTGTAATATGAACATGTTAGAATTACGAGATTGCCTGGTCACGATCTTTGAAACTAACAAGCGTGACAACGATGAGATCACCGATTTTTCATTTTAAAAAATTCAAATATTGGTTAACTGACAAGTTCCAATTTCCGGTATATCAGTTGGATTGGAGTCAAGTTTATTGCTTTATAAGTAGGAATAGGATTTTTATGTGCTAAAAAATCCGAAATATGTGCTAATAAATTGTCAAATATGTAAATAATATGTATTTATAAATATTATTCAACAATATAAATTACTAATTAATTAGTAATTTTATAACTTAAAAAAAGCTACATAAATATGTATTTATTATATATTATATTTAAAGAAATCATGTTAAAATATGTACAAAAAAATGTACTTAGAGAAAACATAGCTGTTCAATAACAAGACATTAATTAGTAATTGTAATTAAACTAATTGATTAATAATTACTCAGAATGAATTATGAACAAATTATAAATGGAAATAAAGAATAATCCTTATTAAAAAGAAAAAGAAAAAAAACTTTAGAAGAATATTTAAAAATTTTGAAAGGAATCAATTATTCAGCAGGGTCAGTTATTGCAGATTAAATGCATTTTTAAATGGACTTGTACCGGCTAAGAGATCTTTCAACATTTACTGATGTTATAGGGGCATACTTAAATGAAACTATTTCCATTGCATCTAGTTCGGTATTTTGTATCACCTGGGTGGCTGTGTCATCATTTGTTATAATAAGGAAGATTCTCAGAAATTCCCCATGTAATTCTGTGTGAAAATTTATTATTGCCACTGCTTTTAATTTGTGTTCAATAATGAAGATATAGAATTTGTACGTACTATTTATGATAAATGATAAATTTCACCTTTAAATTTCTTGCGTTCTCTTGAATTTTACGTTGTTGCTGCGAAAAATGTATTTACAATTGAACAAATAATTCAAGGAAATATGTGATTCAGGACCAAATACTTAAAAATAACAAATATTTCAGAAAATATGTGATTTACAACAAAATATGTAAAAAAAGGCCAAATATTTAAAAATAAGTGAAATAAAAATGGCTTCTTTTGGCCAGAAATGCCTTGAAACATCTATAGTTAGTAAGATATCGCAGATATCATGGTAAGGTAAAAATATTTGAAAACATAAAAATCCTATCCCTATTTATAAGCAAAACATTTTACAGGTTTTCAGGTATAACAATCTTTTTACTTTAATTGTAACACTTTTTAATTTTAAACAATAAAAATAGTAGACTTTTAAGAAAAATTGTGATGTCAGGAAAGTGATTGCTAGTCTCTTCATTAGTATAATGACTATCAGTACTACCGAAGGTGCTATCTGTCTGTTACCAACCTCACTGGCAATGGTGGAAAGAACTAGTGCAGTAAACGGGCCTAATATCCTAAGCCAATCTTAAAGACAGCTATTAGTCATCCTTGTTATGAACAGACTAATTATCAATTTTTGATAATTACCATGGATCTTGTATCAGCCCTACTCAATTTGGTGTTCCTTCTAGTCTTTGTCTTTGTAGCCTCTCACTGAGGAGATTCCCAACGAGTTGATTTCCAAACCTGATAACTAAATACTCGGTTCAGGGGATTAGAAAAATCTTTAGCCATATCCACACGTTTACCACTTATTACAAATCCAAAATGTCAACGCTAGGATTGATAGGGAGGCAATCGAAAGCAAAAAGCACTTTCGACGTAACCACTACGCTGGATGGAGCTGGTTAACCTCATCCTTTTAATACTGGTATGCAGGTATTGAAAGGATCAGGCCCTTTCATCATCCTAAGAGAGGACACAGTTTCTTGAGTGCCAATTGATAAAAATTGTAAGTATAAGGAAAGGAAAGAGGACGTAAGAACTTTTAAATAAGAACTCCAAAAGTACTTGTTGAACACGTAGAGCCATGCAGGTAGAGCCCTTATTGTTGAAGGGGTCTTAAATACAGATCATAGAAAACATCAACTTTCTTTCATCGAGCGAAGATTTATTTTGGCCCATCCAAGAGGTCTACAAGCATTAATAATATATAGAATGATTGGAGAAGTTTGTCGGGGGGTGCGGTCAGCAAAGAACAACATAAATAAACTAAACCATATTTATTTATTTTATGCCGACGTTTCGACCTGAGTTTCAGGTCTTCATCAGGGGTTGTGGCGTAGAAGGTAGGCTAGTAACTGAAGTTACTCTACGTAACTCTACTTACTCTTAGTAACTCCAGTTACTAGCCTACCTTCTACGCCACAAACCCTGATGAAGACCTGAAACTGAAAAAAGACAGGTCGAAACGTCGGCATAAAATAAATAAATATGGTTTTGTTTATTTATGTTGTTCTTTGCTGACCGCACCCCCTGACAAACTTCTCCAATCATATAGAATGATTTAATATTGGTAGAGTAACAAAACTTTATATAAATAAATACAAAATAATAATTTTCTGATTTTTATAAAACTTTTACCAGTTAATTAATTCAGCTTGAACAGGTTCCAGTGGTTGACGATCTTGCTCTCAAATATGCAAATATAGATAACCACACACTTAATTCTGTTGATAGAGAAAATTCTTTGATCTATTAGAACGTGAAGCGCACAAATATTTGTCTGTTGGCAGTTCTAAAACAGTACTGTGTGGATTCATCACAAGGGCTTGCCCAAACGACCTTTGGTTTATGGCTAAAAACCAACACTTGAAAGACTGCCCACACCACCCCATGCTATCAGCCAATCAAAATAACACATTCAGACGCTTGTGTATGTACGAATTTGTTTTAAATTGACTAATGAACAGCAGCAACTTTAAGGAATTTGTTGAGATTAACTTCTTACAACTCCTTCAAATTCTACATCTGTTTTTAGTCTATTGTAGCTTATGCAGACTGGTTCTGAGAATCTGTGTTAAAGAATAAAAATATTGAGTAAGAGAAGGAATCAAGTATGAATGAAATAAATAATAAAGTGTATTTATTTGAAACTTATAGTCAAACTATGGAATAAAAAAAGTCATTTTTTTTTATTCTTATTTTACATATAGAAGCCATTGTCAGTTCAATTAGAGATTTTGTTTTAACAATTGAATTTTAAAATGATGTAATGTAATAAAAATTACAATAACGTTTAGTTCATTTTAGTATTAGAATCCTCTATAACAGTGATTCCCAAAATGTTCGCCGCGGCTCCCTGGAGCGCCGCAAAGTATTCAATTAAACAATTCGCCAATTTTCTCAGAATTTCCAATTCTTGAATTTTTGCGCCAGCAATCATGTATGCTGACAAAATTCCAAAAACTTTGGCAACTTTCATGTCTCTCGTTGTTTTCTTTGCAATCCGCGATCTTTTGAAACGGCTTTTGCGCAAGCACGGCTTTCCCACTCATGCTTCAGTCACTAAATAGTACGTATCTAATTTTAATTTTTTTTGTTAAATGGGTAATCGCTTTTAACAGGGAAAGTTTTCCAATTTTCAAGAATTTAACCAAAAATCTGATGTATAAAAAAATTCGATTATTTAGGGAGCCGTAAACCGAAAAAGAAACCTCTGCCCTATAAAATTTAGTATAAAAGTTAAATAAGGGTTTAAAATGTAGTAATCATGCAACTATCTCTTGGTCATCGATCAAGCTGCCGATTGACCGTTACATGTTGACGCAACGCTACCTAGCTGCCCCAACGAGAACTACTACAGTCACACGCAAATATCATTTATTGAAATTTATATTTCTTGTAAATAATTTGTCCGTACAAATTAATAACCATGTCTTATGTTGTAATATTCTTAAATTTATTTTATAATCAATAAATATTGTAATAGAGTCTGATCCACTATAAGCAAACGTCCTGCATGTACCATCTCTCGAAGACGTTTAATAGCCCAGAGAGTTGACTAAGCAGAAATATTTTCTAGTGCTATTTTTTTCTTACCACCAGCCGGAATGGCCCCTCCCCATTCTCTGTTAGCTCCCTGGCTATCACGCCACTCATGTACAAACCGCCTTCAGCGGACAATGTTTGCTCATCTTATAATGCCATCAGGCAAAACAAGATAAAATGTAAATATGCGTATATATAATTTTTCCTAGGTTAAGTAATATATAATTGTAATTGTTAAAAAATAAATAAATAGGAGGTTAGAAACAAAAAAATAGTGCTATTTTTTTTGTGTCAACCCGCTCTTCAGAGATATCGCCCCACACCCCTTGGTAGACATCCTCGCCGAGGGAAGGACTTCGGGCTCTGCAGCTTGAAGTCATCACACCACCACCAACCGGAATGTCCCTCACATTCTTTGTAAGCCCTCGGCTACAGAACCACAAAATGTAAAAACCGCCTTATAAGATTGGCAAAAAAACATAGTCCGCTGACTATGTTTTTTGCCAATCTTATAATGCCGTAAGGCAAAACAAGAAAATTGTAAACAAACAAATGTATTATATATTATCATATAATCCGTATTGTATTTATATTTTTAGCAATAAAGAGGATTTTGAAAATAAAAAAAAATAGTGCTATTTTTGGAAATCTATATTGACTATTTTTTCACTCTGCCTCCTTTATATCTCTCCTTTCTAAACCTTCCTTCCTTTCTTAAAGATCTAAGGCTCGTTCCCGTAGGACTATAAATCCCCTTCACGACTGCAGGCTTGTTCTCTGCAAAGGGAGGTTTCCATCTTGCAAGGACTTACGGCTCGTTCTCGTGAGACTCACTCTGTCCATTCAACTCCTAACCAACTACCAAACCAGTATGAACACGCATTGTCGAGCCCTTCAGGTATAGAGTATCTCACTTCTTCAATTGAACTCAGAACCATCTAACAAAACCACCTCGATAGGAAGGATGCCAAAAAAACGACGTAAGCGTTTACTATACTTTACTGGAATCATCTTTTTTTTTTTTTTGTATTTTTTTAGACATTTATGCAATTAGAAATATTATTTTTTTATTAACCATAAAAAAACAAAACAAATCGATTGATTGTTAATCCAAACAGAGCAAAGGCAGAAAACAATAAAAAATAAAAGTTTATTTATTTAGAGTAAAGTAATTAAAGTAATTTTTTTCTCGACTCTTAATGCAGATTGGTAAGGATCCTCCGGACACGGATACAATATTTGTCAAGTAATGTTTCATTGAAAAGGGTGATCGTAAGTCCGTAGCCCCCAATTGTGAGGGAATTACAAACTAATTGTTTTAATAAGATTTTTCCACTAGAATGGCCATTTTTCAATTAAAAATTTATATAACATGAAAAAATCCACAGAAAAAACGAGAATATCAATTTAAAAAATCTTACAAAATCATCTAGTAAAAGCAAGTGAGGATGACACCTATTAAAAATACTAGCTACCTAACTGTGGTTTGTTTTGTTTTTACACCGTATTGACATTATGCAAACTGTCTTTTCCACAATTAAAGCGGGTTACAAACGTAGAAGGGAGTAGGAAAGATGGCTGCTTGATTTCGTTTCTTCCAACAATTCCATTACCGAAAAACCGCCAAAATTTAAGATCGTGTGGGAGTCATAAAAAATGTTTGTATACTTATATTTAGTAGTTTTAACTGATTAGAATACTAGTTCAAACACTTCTGATTATATTTTTTAAAATAACGAATATGAGAAATTAAAAAGTAATCGGATACCCAACTCAGATACTGAGAGACAAGTTCCAAAAGGTGTCAAATCCAGCTGGGACACTGTGAGGAAAGTACAAGGTGAAGGTTTAGAAATTTTTTTAATACAAAAAATTGAACAAATACCTTAAATAATAAATGATAATTATTGTTTTGACAAAGTAAAATACAGTAGATACATTTAATGATTTGTTACATAATAATAATGCATTCCATTTAAATTACTATTTACGTACAACCTACTCAGGTACAAATAGTTGCTCAATGGGAACATGAGTTACTTTAACTATTATCAGTCAAAACTACTCCGGACATCGGTGGTAGATTAACACTAGAAGCAAGAACACTGGAAAAAAAGAAAAAAAAATAGTAAATAAATCCAGAAATCATGTTTAATTACGTCAAAGAATAAATCTAACCTAACCTTAGCACGAATTAAATAATTTTACAATATAAAAATTACGCGATAATTCAGCATTCCATTCCATTGGCAAGTATCTTTTTCTCCTACTATATTGTTTTATATTTTCGTTATGTATAGTATTTTTTCAATGAGTCAAATGTTTACAATTATATTTAAATAAATAATTTTACTAAATAAAAAATAAAATATATTTATTGACAATGAATTACCTATCAGTCACTGGAAAGTTGAAACTACCAACGGCAACTCCAAGTGTCGACGCTAGGCCCTCTCTGAACTTTGTAAGATCGGCAATGATTTCAAAATCACCAATGTTCAAAACTGTCAACGTTGTAGGACTATCCTTCAAGGCCCTGCAATAGAAGGGATAGTCAAAATACAAGCATATTAATTTTAATTACTGAAGAAAAAAAACTTAACTGGTACCAATATTTAGATTTATGCTACAATGTATCAATATAAATGTTACAGTGTACACCAAAATATGTAAAGCTAAATATTGAATATCACCTCGTGATAATTATTAGTCCCTCATCAGATGTTTGCACTTGACAGCTTCCATCTGACATCGTTCTTTGCTTTCTCAGGTGTACCAGGGTTTTATAAACGTTAAGGTGAGAACGTTTGTCAGAGGATTCATTTTCCACATTTACGGTCCAGAAGCTTGGTTTCAGTGGTAACCATGGTCTACCGGTAGTAAATCCTGAAACCAATAACCGCGAAATGAAACTAAAAGGAGATTAAGTGTATTGATATTCAACATTATTGCATTAATATACTAAAACCAAAAACTATATTAGTTTATTATTACTTATTTAGTCCTTAATTACTACATGTCTCATTTGAACATTTAAAGACTCACCTCCATTATGTGCCGCCCTCCAAGGCATCGGACCTCTTTCAAAGTCTCTGGAGCTGGTTGCGAATCTGCTTGGCCCAGCCCTGAGTCCCAGGGTATCTTTACCCTCTTCGTAAGTCACATGGGAATCTTTAAGACCAAGCTCATCGCCGTTGTATGTGATGACTGTACCTGGGAGAGACATTACCATCAGATGGAGGACATCAACCCATTCATCGTCGAATCTTGAGGCGGGTCGATGCTGATCATGGTTACCTAGCTTTGTTGAAAAATATTTTTGATTAATTTTTCCTTATGAATCTGTTAAATAAGATGTGCTTTGAACCTTAAATTTCGGCCATTTTATGTTTTCACAAAAGAAAGTGTCTAAATACAATAACTGACAATCGACATTGACTGGTTTCTTCGGCGTTAATGATTGTCTCTTCTTAAACTATAATAAAATAGAATAATTAGATAGAGAATAGACTGTTGCTTACCACCCAGTTTGGCCATTTGTCTTCATTGATGAGGTTCACCCACAGGTTTATTAGTCTTGCCCATTCTGAAGTGTTACTTGCTAGAGTGATGTTGCTAATTAGTACAAAGTTGAAGGGAAATGTAGCTCCTGGTGTATCATGGTCTCCGTAGTATTTCACTACTGAATCAAAGTCTGGATAGCTTTCTGTCATCATGAGTCTGAAATTTTAATGACTTTTGTTGATATTAATAAATTCTTTGCGGGCTTTTTGATATGGTGCAGACAAACCTGGCTAACAGACTAACAGACTAAGAACCTCAGCACAAAATAGTAATGTACTTCTGATTATTGCATGATGGCACACACTGTTGGTCTTTCATGCAACTTCTTTTCATGGAGCCAATGAAGACATCATATGATAGTGGACATCACACGACTGGATAGTGGATTACAGAAAATACCCACCGACCCATGATTGCCGAACTCATACCGTTTCCAGCCCAGACAGGGATGACTAAGGTTACTTTTATTATTTATTTATATTGAATATTTCTTGAGGAAATTTCAGCAATTATGAAAGGGATAACTTACCGAAAATGTTGTTCAGTGCTACCAACCTCAGCTTCCTACTCAGCTGATACTGAAGAAAACTTTTGTTTTTTTTTTAATTATTTTTTTTTATTCGAAAAATTAATGCTACTTTTTGACTATGAGAATCTTTTAAGTGATATGATAACAAAAATCACTATTTTTTTAATTGGTTATTGCAATATCAGTTTTTCATATCTGAAGCCTTATAATTTAACAATAAGGACTCTATGTTTACGATTCCTTCTTAAGTTCAATTAATTTTAAATATATAATAGGACTTTTTCAAAAATATTTAAAATTTATTGGTATCAATTTTTAATAAATATTGCCATACTAACCCGAAAAATATTAACCCCTTATTACACCAATACTTTTATTTAATGTTGGATGATTTATTTATTACATTTTCTAATGCTTGTTTCATACAATTGACATGAAAATAGGGGATTTATTTAGATTTAATTATACATGAATAACGTAAAGCAGAAATTAAATCATTAGAATTTCTTTGATAATCTCTATAATTAACATTTTAAAGCCAAACTTTAAACAATTGATATTTTATAATGGACACCGAATGATCTAATTATTTTTTTAAGAATAATTAATAATGAGAACAAAACGCCGATTAAAAAATATGGTTCACAACTTGGTTTATCCTTACCAAACTTTATAGTACTTTAAATGAAGCAAATAAGGCTTACTTAGCTTCTTTCGGTTTATCTTCAAAAGTGTCGATAGTTTTTCTGAACTCTTGAATGATTTCGTAGGTTTCTGGTTGGTTCATTGTACAGATGTGGTTGAGATTGTTGTAGTTGTTAGGTATACTGTAGTCCGGATTACCTACAGGTTGTTCTGTCCAACATGGCCATATAGTCTCGTACAGCCAACTTACAGCGTCCATTCGGAATCCACTAACTCCTCTACTCAGCCATAGCTTCAGAACATCCTGGATATTTGTACAATCATTTTTATAACTGTATGTTTACATTAGATACTTATTTTTTACTGATTAAAAATAATTTATAGAAACATTTTACTAACGTTCATCTTCTTTCTTACTGCAGGGTGGGCGTAGTTGAGATCGGCTTGTTCAACCAGAAACGTATGTAGATAATATTGCCTCCGTTTTTCACTCCATTCCCAGGCCGTTCCTGTGTTCATAGGACTTATCTGAAACGGAATTTCAGACGCAACAAAACAACATTAAACAACTCATCAACTAATTGAGAAATTATGTATCATTGATTACACAATTCACAATTTCCCAATTAACTTGATATATATTTATGTACTGTTATTATTTACAACATCCGCAAGTTATATGGAGTCGCTCAAATTATTATCAAAGTGAAATGTATTTTTACTAAAAAAAACAAACTTATTTTTCCTTTGAAGCATTTTATTTCCAAATCCACTTTTTATCTTTTGTTTCATCCTTTTACTTTCACTTATCAGTACACGAAGTATATAGTAAGTGGAGTATTGTACATGTGGAAAATTTCAAATTCATGTTTTCAATGGAAATATACGTTTGGAAGTCCCCTGAATCCAAATAGCTAAGTTCTTCAAAATAATCTTTGTATGTTCCTTTGTGAATGTGATCATCCCAGTTTAAAAATAAAAAATTATACAAAACTGAAATTACATATTTAATTTATATGAAGTAGCTCTTCAGATTTGGACCATTTTAAATTTTAAGTTGCTGTATCATCCGTGATAGAAGTTTACTTTATATAATCGATATTTTCGATCAGCTCAAACGATTTTCATTGAAATCAGAATGTGGGCGATTAAAGAAAAAGCTTTATTTTCATGCTTGCAATTGATTAATTAATCAATCAAAACTCGATAAATTAATCCTATAATTTAAAATTAGGAAAAAATTTCTAACGAGAAAATATCATTCCACGATATTTATTTTAAATGCCACATAATTTTCAGTTCAAATATATCAATTCAATCCTTGTGTTCGCCCTAATAGAGTTCGCGGCAAATATCGGTCGCGTTTGACAGCTATCGGAAGCTTACCGCATTCCATCTAAGTTCGGTGGCTAACAATCATACAGCGGTGGTAATGAAGTTGAAGTTTAAGATCTTGTATAGCCTAATTATACAAACAGATATTTAAAAATACTGTTCCCAAAGCGAGGGCTTTGCAGAATTGAAAATGAATTAGCTACACTCAAAAATATTTCAACGTCATCTCTCAGAATGTTAAGTATGTAACATTTCTAATTCGGTTATCTAACCGATAATTTTAATCGATATTTAATGGCTTGAACGTGTAGAACAGACAGAGATAAATATAATCAAACTGAACTATCACCCATCGTAATAAACTTGAAATCATTGATTAAGGAATTAAATTATCTTACCCAATTGTTGGGGACAAATGGATGACCGTCAACATCGTATCCGGCCGGGTCCTGCCAAACATAGAATCTGGAATACAATTCGTCTGTATCGTTATACGCTTCCGAAGCTATGAACCATTTATGCTTTGTGCTTGTATGATTGGGTACGAAGTCCATTATCACTCTTATTCCTGAAACAGGCATGAGGAATCCAATTGAAATCGATCATTAAAAAGGTAAAAATAAAAAAAATTAAATTAAATTAAGAAATGCCTCTAGCTTTCATTGTCTTCACTAGTTCGTTAAAATCTTCCAATGTCCCATATTCTGGGTTTATACTTTCCATGTCAGAAATATCATACCCGAAATCAAAATTCGGGCTAGGATAAATTGGGGAAAGCCATATTGCCCCAATACCCAATGACTGGAGATAATCGGCGTGTTGTATGACTCCTGTAATAAGTTAATAGATTAATCATTATTCTAACATACTGTAAATACTTTTCTTTATCTTGAAACTTTTGCTTACCCTTCAAGTCCCCGATGCCATCACCATCAGTATCCTGGAAGGAGCGGACGTACACTTGATACACGACAGAGTTTTTGTACCAATAGAAATCGTCGGCTTTTATTCCACTTGCCAGAAGGCAAGAAATCAGCAATGCCAATAACACCATCTGAAACACCAACATTTTAATTACTAAAAGAAATATTTATTTATTAAGTACCCATTGTAATATCAATTGTGTAATACAAGTTGCTACTAATCTAGTAAGTTTAATTAGTTCCACTTAAGCTATGTAGTAATAAGTGAGGATTTTTTGATATTTAAGGATTCCATGTGATAAGAAACAATACTAATTCTTTTTAATTAGACTTATTATCTTGGTTAATCATAATTAACGAAGCATGAGTGGGTCAAGTTAAATATTTACTTAATTTACATTAAAGCCAAGTTATTGAATTAATTTAATGTTTTTACTTTTGGACGTTTTATAATTTCTATAAGTTATCAAATTAGAGAGTTTATGTATAGCTTATAAAATTTAAAAATCCCCTCAGCGCTGTTACGACATCATTCGAATGCTTGAATTTTTTATTTGTTGAGACATATCTGAGCTTTCAATTCCAATCATGCCTTTTTTATTTTAGTTTCCTGTTTAATATTTTAGAAAGTTAACTACTACTGGACATATTAAACTAATCCTTAGACTATTTATTCCTGGCATTATCTCCTTTTTTTACTTTTGAGTAAATACAAAGACTAAACCTTATAAATTTATTATTTCATCTAACAGTTACAATTTATTTCTCGTTTCGGATGTGTCTCTTCTCTTAAAAAAACAAAAAAAAAACATCCTTGACTATGTAATTTACTGTCCACAGTATGTACCTTAAAATAACATAATAAATCAGAAAGATTCGATCTACAGTCTGTAATGCATGCCTCTAAAATGTGATTAATCAATTCACTCTAAAGTTTGAGAAAGCATTCAGAAAGATCGTTGAATGTCGTTTTGTACTTCTTTGCGTATTCTTGTTTATTTAGGAATATACTTTAATTTCCATAGTTTGGTTGCTTCAGTTTTCGGCCATCTTAGTTATATATATATTTTTTTTTGGAAAAATATATTCTTCCTCAGTGAAAAATTCAGGATACCTATACGTTCATAAAACTATGATGTTTTACGTGATGTGGCATTTAAAGGGATTAACTGGATTATTCAAATGAATAATTAGCTAAAATTAGTCTGCTGTTTTGCCTCGCTTTCATGAAAAATTGTTGCTCCTATAGTAACAAGGATGCAGCTCAAACTGGAATAAGTACCACACACTGAAGACCACAAACGTCTTTCAAAGTCGCAAAAGAACTAAGAAAAATCTTGGTGTATAAAAGTAAATAAATACTTCAAATTATACATTAGACCTAGGAGTTTGCACAATGTTGTGAAAAATTGTTTAATTTAAGATTATTTTAATAAAATAACTAATTATTTTAAATGGAACATCGAAAACGTCGGCATAAAATAAATAAATATGGTTTTGTTTATTTATGTTGTTCTTTGCTGACCGCACCCCCCGACAAACTTCTTCAAGAATTATTTTAAATAGTTGATCTCATATGATGAAAAAGATAACTTGAAATCCGCTGCTTAAGTAATATGTAAAATGTAAAATATATCTACTAGAAACTGTTTCTTTGGGTTCTTAGCTATTATTATTTAGATAATCATTTTCAACCCTTATTCTGGGGTATATTCATTTAAGAATCCACAGTCTAAAGATATTTGTATGATCGAAGAACTATGCTCCATAAAAAAAGATACTCTTGTTGTTACTAAATACTGAAAAAACTCACTAGATTTAATTTTAAGTATTATTTTATCTTTTAAGTTTATTAATTATATAATAATTTTTTTAAATCTCTGGATGATGTTTGTTATAGAAATAAAATTAGGAAAGAACTGAAAGTGTTAAAGTATTAACAAATAGAATTCAGTCATAAGGATACTAGTAAATTTTTCATTATCAAAGAAAGTCTATTAATCTGAAGGTAGGCATATAAAATTTAAATTTGAAATACGACTCTTTTTTAAGGACATTAAGATAAAAGACATTCAAAGCGAATCCCAAATTTCAATTTCAAAACCATAAAAAAATTATGCAATGCACCTATAATATATAACCCTAAAACTGGTTTTATTATTTTTTAATTATTGTACGTCTGATTAAATATATACTTAATAAGTGTACAAAAAATAAGCTGTAACACCCTAAAGCCTAATATTAAAATTATTTATATTAAAAGAAGAAATAACGTGCTTTACTCACGCTTGTAGTGGGACAGCAAACGATTATGATAACCTATTGGTGAAACTCTTTTATATGGAGTTGGAAGCACTCCAACGTTCTTAGTTGATATAAATCGTCATTTATTTATTATTTATGAAGTGCCTACTTTAAATTATCTAAAAAATATTTTGAATATTTAAACATTTTTTTTATTTTGCTCTATTTTAGTATTTTTCAAAGTATATAATGTTTATGATTATTCATGAATTAAAATGAGTTTACCACTTTGTTAAATGTCTAAATAATATCATTAAATAAATAAGCAAAATGTTCTTTTCATTTCTATAGTAATACAAACCATTGTATTCACAAATCAACGCTTTGGAGATGTGCCCTGATCATCAAAACATATATATTTAAAATTGAACCAATAAAATACGTTTAAATGTACAAAACATTAATCTTGGTAATGTATTAAATTGAATAAATATATTTAACTAGCTGACCCGGGAATTCTTCGCTATTGCTATATTTAAGAATGTATATAGATTTAATGAAGGCAATTGATAGTTTATTACTTATTATTCTAAAGTTTATTATTATGATTTTGTAACATAAATTATAACACACCGATTTAGGTCATTTTTCTTTTTATTTAAGGCAATTTTATTATCTGTGTTATTACCATGTATACACTACATGAAATATGAATAGTTTTTAAACAATAACCATCTCTTTGCTTCAATATTAGTATTGTATTGAAACAATTCAGAACGACTGACTCATGAAAGTGTGGTAAAAGATTTTTTAGGAGTGAAACAAAGTAGATATTCCTTTTTAGCACCTCAAGAAACCCATAACTACGAATTTTGGAAAAAATTTGGTACCTTGAGATGACCATAAAAACGAACAAGAAATGCTCTTTTCTAAAAAAAAAAAATTATAGACCTACTTTACCCCATGCCACCCTACGTTTTTATAATTTTTCGTAAGTATAACATAGCTTAATAGAATCAGTAATGCTTTTTTCTCGGTAAGACAAATCAAAACCGCTCAATTTTGTTCATAACTTGTTTGCTACTTGAGAATTCGGGGACTTCATTATCTTTAAACCTTCCTATGGTGAAAGGGAACATTTTGAAAAAAACAGCACGAAAATCTATCGAGTAATTCAAAAGTTTATTATGGGCAAAGGTTCGTCCATTCTCTTTTATATATAGTTGAATTAGCTTACTTGCTTCAATAATAGTACTATCATAAACAGATATAAAATTACTACATTGATAATTTTTTTTAAAAATAATTCCACACACTTGACTATTATTGACAATATTCGATTGTACTTACATCCAAATTATTTTTTTATAATTATATTTATTAAGTGTTTTAATCATAACATTTTAGTTTCATTACAAATATAAGTATATATTTAATTTAGTTTTCTGTAATATTGCCAAATTTTCATTTTAATATTACCAAAACTCACTCCATAATATTGATTTTTTCAATTAATATATTTTTACTAGTTCTTGTTAAAATTAAAAAAAAAATTAAGTAACTCATCATAAAAAAACACAGAAAATGTTATTAAGACAATAGTAATTATTAATTTATAATGTTAATATCGACATTGATATTGTAAACATGAATTGCTTTAACTCTAATATGATAAAACTACTCCTGACTTCGGTGGTAGGTTTACACTTGTTAGGCAATCTCGGTCTACTATAAGATTTGTAATATTGTGGTTGGAAAGAGAGGAGTGACAGACAACTCCACATCTTTAAGTCGGTATATGTTTCTATACACGTGTATGGAGTTAAAAACAAGGTATCGGCAGGTAAACAAGGGAGTAGGTTGACAGCTGCAGAAATGAACTTACTCAGAAGAGATGGCGAGAACAAGAACTAATTCCATCCATAATGAAAGAATCTGGAAGGAATTTGGAGTTCTACCGATGAAGGAGGTCCAAGTGACTCGCCAGATGAAATGTTTTGGGCATGTCATCAGGATGGAGGATTATCGAGACACTAAAGACATTGGACTATGTCCCTGATGGTAGAAAATTTCGAGGCCGATCAAGCATCTCGTACCTGGAATACGTCGACCGTTTGTGCAAGAGGAGACGTTAAAATCTCCACCAAGCCAGAGGTAGAGACAGAGAAAAGGTTCAGTCCTGGCTGGACGATTTTCAGTTATTATAGAAGTACCTACTTATAATGTATAGCCTGTAAGTATTGAGAATGTCTCTACCCAATTCATAACTACTAATTTAAGTGAATTATATTCCTTTTATAATCTTGAATTTTGTTTGACAGAATTTTTCGATCATTAACTTCTCCTGTTCACCAAGAAGCATTTGTCCTGCATTTCTGAATTGTCTGTACATCCTTTCTTCTGTATAGGTTATCCTGGCTTTAACTCTATCCCATATACTTACCTCACGGTGGTGGTAAGTACATTTTATCTAATTTTAGGAAAATTACAAATTTTCAATTATTTTTTTGACTAAACAGATTTAGATTTTATACCTGAGCCTAATTGCAAGTCAATTAAAGTAAAATTATCCTGTCTATTCAGTCATGGTTCTGGATTGTGTCTACATCCTCCAATTATTGGAAAGATTACATTCCTATTAATTTAGGAAAAATAGAAAACCTTCAATTGCATTTTTCCTAAAGTTAGTGGGAATATACTTATACATCGATATGTTGATTAAATCTCTCCCACCGCTTATGATAAAATATTTTATATTGATATACGACACTTACAGGTGTTTTAACTTAAGTTGATTCTTCCTATTCGAGACTATAACCATTTTTTTTTTATCTTTATGTGTGTAAAGATTCATCTTGTAATCTATTTCTTCAATTACTTCCTCATTTGGATCAGATTTTTAATCGGATTAGTTCTTAATTATAAATGGGAAACGTAAATAATTAAATGATTCTGATCGTGCGAAAATGAATTTATCTTATCTACTAAAGAGTGTGACCAATCCTGTATCCCTAAAATCATAAGTTGAACCTTCGTATGCCTCGAGGAACCAACAAACCTTTTACGTCGTGTTTTTAAGTTATCTAGTTATTTTTTCATCACTCAACAAAAAATGAACATCTCTATTTATTAGTGATATAGAGGAATAAAAAAAGGAATTCTCGAAAAAGAATAAAATAAAAGATATACATTATTCAGTGCAATTTCACAAAAATGTTGGCATTTAATTCACCTATGTCATTGTTAGCTTCTTTTATGAAGAAAATTTTTCATCAAACTTTGTTGTGAACACCAGTTATCATTATGAATATAGGCAAATCTGAAAGGATGTTACTAAGAAGAAATCATAGATGAAGAGGTGTACATGTGAAAGTTAGAATGTTTTAGATTTGGCAAAGATGATTTCATCGGACGAAAGCAGTAGTGAAGTTATTAAATTATTTTAAATTGATATAAAATATTGCGCAAAAAAAAGTTAATACGAAATATATATGTCATGCATGTTAACATATACACGATGGATACATGCTACAAAAAATGTTTCATTTCTGTTTTACTCCGGGTCATGGTAGTTGTAACCATTTAGTCAGGAAATTCTTCAAGTTTTGATTTTTTAACTACGCAAGCAAGATACCAGGTCCCACATATTTAACAAATCCTAATGTATTTGATGAAATCAATTCCTCCTTCATGTTCTTTTTTTTTCTTTCTTAGCTCACTTACTCAGCCACCACTGGCTCATCAAAAGCCTTACTCTACTCCTCTTGGGGGGTAGAATGGGCTCGGGGATTCTCATATCAAAATTATAAATATTGTATATAGTTTATTTTACTTAGTTTTATTATATTCATTTCATTTATATATTTTTGTTTTTATATACACATAGAAATTTTGTTTATTTTTATATTTATATATTTTTTTGTTTTGGTTTTTATATTTATTTACTTATTTTATTTTATTTATTATTTTTATTTTAATTTTTTTGTAAGAAAGTGTACAATCACCACAATTACTCATTGCCCGAGTCTGTGGCAGATTGTAATATTATCAATAAATAAAAGTTTGCAATATAAAGAAAAAAAAAATTAATTAGCCTGTAAAGGTCAGGAATGCTGACTAGACCAAATAATCTGTGACGGGTAAGGCGCTCATATTTCTGAAATATATTCTTTAATTTTTAAGAATAAAATCTAGAAAGTAAATTATAGTAACATTTAAGAGATTAAGCAGAGTGGATTAAATGCAAAAATACCGAATTTGATTGAAAATGACTCCAGTTGCTCGGAAAAATCTTCTCAGAGATTCCTAATTTATCTGATACATCTAATCACTTAAAATGGAGGAAGATTATTACATATTCCAATGTGTAATGCTATCTACACTAACCATGGTTTTTGGTAGAATTGTGCCACAAAAATATTATTTATTTATTTTTTTGGTTTAAATTTTTTTTACCCCATTATATTATTGGAGCTTACACAAATAAAAGGAAAAATTGTTCTCTTGTCCCATTTAGTGTGGAAAACGCGATAGTGTTAATGAACTTAAAAAAAAAAAGAAATTTATAATATGAAGACTAAATATTTTTGTAAATGTTAATGCTTCATTGCAATAAAATAAGTAATATATTTTTTACTGTTTAAAAAGATAGTGTAATAGTGCTTTCAATAGAAATTATTGACGGTATCATTATCTAATGAAATTTTGGGTTTCGTTAGACTCACTCCATACTTTTTTCAATTAATATATTTTTATTATTTCGTGTTACTCGAAAATTAAAAAAAAAAAATGTATAATCATCAGCAGCCCGAAAACACAGAAAATATTGTGAAGACAATTGTTATTATTTATTTATAATATTAATGGACATTGATACAAATAATTGTTTCAAAGTAAAATAAAATAGATAAGATGGTACATTTTACGACCTTTATTATGTATTACATTAAAATTGTTATTTACATATTTACATGCTTTATCGCATAGGTACTTTTATGTAAACATGAATTGCTTTAACTCTAATAAGATAAAACTACTCCTGACTTCGGTGGTAGGTTTACACTTGTAGCAGGAAGGCTGTAACAGATGAAAATAAATTAGATTAATACATAAATCACAAATATTATGCTAGCTCTGGGGGGTTTAACGTACAATTAATATATATTTCGTCTATTGAAATAGAATTATTATTAAATGAAAGGATATCAGGTATAAAATAATAAATGCAGGATCTAAAACGAATAGAGTTGAAATATTTACATAAAATGTAGAATATTTCATATATTTGCTAAAGAAGGCATTAGCAGAAAGATATTCTTTTTACAAACACAATATGTTTCAATCAAGAATTCAGTAAATTTAATCAATAGAATCAATTGCTTAGAAGTGCAATGGAAACGTCTAGTTCAAATACATTTAAATGTGATAAGCATACAAACTACAACTAATAAATTTCAATGTCGAGTGTTAACAGTTAGTTTATTATTTGGCATAGATATAGATGATACAATGACCCAAAGATACCGATAGATCAAACCTAGCCTAAGCACGAATCCCATAATTTTGCAGCAGAAAATGAAGAGACAATTTATCCTTGAATTCTGAATTCCCAAATTCAGTCTTTTTATTTCACAACTATTTTGTTCATATTATACATTTCCACCTCTAATTGGAAAATCCCGGTCTAATAATCTAAATAATTCAGTAAAAGGACTTTCTAAAACATTTATTAATTTAAAAAACAATTTACTTTTTTTTTAAATTACGTTTTGAAGCACTCCTTTTTTTTAGTTCTATTAACATGCGAGGAAATATATAATATGAATAATTATAATATAGACGACAGTAAATAAGTAGTTTGAGGAAAAATTTGTGATAAAGTAATTTTTATTTAAGTAATCAATTGGTGCAAATCAGTAAAATTATATATGTAATAAAAAAAGAGGCAGCGAAGTACTATGTTGTTTTTTTAGAAATAAACACTGTAGTATATATTTACATACTAATATATTTATATATTTATAATATAATATATTAATTATATTTATATAGTTATGTGAAAGTACCTTCATTGAAGTATTTAGATTGTTAAACTGGAACCTTCCGGTAAGAAATAGAAGTATGTAATATGAATAATTATGATATGAACAACTGTGAAACTAGTAGTTTATGGATTTTGATCGGACCAATACAGTATATCAAAAAATAAACCCTAAAGAGTGAGTGTTCTGAAACGTCTGTTTTAATGAAAAAGGACAAATCTTATGAGAATATGTGGTTCCTATTGGGGAGGATATCATAAGACTTTGAAATCCCCTTATACTGGATATGTTAGTCCTACGCCTGAGTATGGCATAACTAGTTATAGTTATAGTCAGAGTATGGGACAACAAACAGCGAACACTAATTTTCGAAAAGCATCTGTAGTAAAAAACCAGGGACTTAGGATATTTACTGGAGGTCTGAAATCTACACCAATAAGCAAGATGGAATCCAGTACAGGCCTTCTCACGATGGAGGATAGAAGAGATATAAAAATTCTCAATCTGGACACAAAAGCGAAATGTATCCCCAACCATTCACTAAAGAATCGTATAGGTCAAAGGACACGAAACCGTCTCAAAGTCTCCTAGACAAAATGGACAATAAAATCTCAACTTCAGTTATAAGAGATCCAGCCTGAGATAAAGAAGGCAGTAGATGTCTTTCCACCATTGGCTTCTCCTTGTAAACCCCATATGATTCCATCCATCCCAGGCATCAACAAGAAAAATGGCCAAAATCCATTGGAAATTAAAGCGAAAGTAATTGAATATATTTACACCACCTACCCAAAGAGCATGTGAACCAGAATCTATACAGGTGGTTCAGCTGAGAAAGCTATCAGGAATGGAGGAATGCAGGAAAGCGATTCCCACAGGGTTCAATTCCACTAATTACAAACCCGAGCAAGACACACTGCTGGTTGCTACAAAAATCTTACTGGATCTCAGAAGCAGTCAGAAATCCAGCATAGTATTTCTGACCGACGCAGCCTCAGTTCTTTTGAACCTAAAATCCAAGTGAAAGCGGAGCTGACTTTCCTTGCCACCAAGTTAGAATATGCTACCACCATCTACGAGAATGTAACCCTGCAGTGGATTTCTGGACACTGTGAATACCTGGAAATGAACTGGCTGATATGCTAGCGAAAACTAGAGACGAAGTTAAAACCATAACAAAGCGTTTAGTTAAGAGTTAAGCAGAAGTGGAATGATGAGCATCCGGACTTAAACCCTTGGATCCATATTACCAATTTCCTAGAAAAGAGCAAGTCCTGATATTTCGCTTAAGAACTGGAAATAACCGGCTCAATGCTCACCTCCAAACAAAATTCAAAATAGGTCCTAGCCTTCTGTGTGAATGTGGAAGGGGAGAACAGACAACCGAGCACATTCTCCAAACATGTGTCCTGATGGAAAAACGGAAAAGGTTTGGTGGCCAAGCTGTACGGTGACCTGGAGGATCTCAGGTAATATATTTTGCCAATGCCAGACTTCGCCATTAGAATGGGAAGATCGAAAAATAAAAAAAATAAAATTGTAGTTCATATTAATATTGAGAAATACTTTCTAGAGGTATTTAAATTAAAAACTATTTTTTTTTTAATTAGCATTTATATAATAGATAGTATAAAACTATATATGCCTAAACTAATAACTTAGTGTAACTAAAAAAATTTACACTTAGTTTAAAGCAAATAATTTGAATAAATATTAATTAAATATATACATTTTTCCAGTGCTCCCCTGTAACAAAATTACATACATAGAAAGAATGAGGTATGTATATATTGGAGATTTTCCCTTCGAATGCGTAGTAGCATTACCTGGGTCCCTTGAAGGCGGTTTTTCACTAATATGACAAATAACAGTAGATTTATGAAACAAGGAGTGGCTGCTCCGAAATATAAATAATATATATATATATATATAATGAAGCATCAACATTAACTTATATTCGTAAATTCACAACCTGTTTTTCTTTTTCCATTTACCTCACGTTTTACTTTCTTCAGTTCTCATGTTGTAAATATGGATATCAAGATAGCCTACCTACTCGGGAAAAATTGTAAGTTGATTTTTTTTTTTTTTTATATGATGTTGAATTGTATTATTTTAATTTTTTGTTGACCTTGAATTAGTATGAGGAGAAAAAGTCGAAGTATGCAGTTAGGAGAACACTAATATGCAGAACTTATTTTATTATAGCAAAGTTTCTGCCCGAATTTCTGCCTTTATCAGGACTACTCTTGCTAAGAATATAGTAAGATGTTAAAACAATGTAATAAGTTCCATTTATTGTTCTCCACTCTCGACCATCTCTTACATTTTATATATTTTATTTGATTTGTCTTATATTATTTTATAGATAAAATAATATTTTAAATTTTAACTGTATCATCTATCGATCTATGTCAATTAATTTATATTTTTCATTTGTCATATTTCAATTTCTAACTAATATTGTATTCTGCTTATTTAACCTACGAAGAATTACCTTTCTGCCGCTGCAGTGTTGTAACTGCTAACAACAACCTTAAGTGTCGACTTGAGGCCCTGCCTGTACTTCGTTAGATCGACACTTAGCTCGAAATCACCGATGTTCAAAACAGTCAACGTTGTTGGATTATTCTGCAAGAACCTGAAATGGAAAGAGTAGTGAATAAAATAAAAAAATATATTTACTGAAGAAATAAATTAAACTTAGTGTATGTATATTTAGATATATTTAGTATTTTTATGTATATTTAGTATTTTTATATTTTATTCTAAAATATGTAAATTAATATTCAATGTCACCTCGTAATAAGTATTAGTCCCTCATTAGTTGTCTGTACTTCGCAGCTTCCTTCACTCATCGTTTGTTGCTTTCTCAGCTGTACCAGAGTTTTATAAACGTTTAGGTGAGAACGTTCGTTATTTTTAGATGATTCATTTTCTACATTTCTTGTCCATAAGCTTGGAGCCAATGGTAACCATGGTTTACCAGTCGTGAATCCTAAAACCAATCACCATAAATGAAATTGAATAGAAATTAAGCGTATTTGATATTCAACATAGTATAGTTTCTAGTATAATTCAAGATGTGATATTAATAAGGAGAGTTATATATTCATAATAGTTCTAGGGTCTTTTTTTAAGCCCGATAGAACTTGAAATTGTAAAAAATAACACAAAAAATTAAATTGTAATCAAAATTTTTTTTTTATTCGAAAGATCAATACGTGACATTAACATTTGAAAATGATTTCGGGCATATGGGCACCGCGGCTGTTCTTGACGAAGTGCATTCTGTAAAATTGTGTTCAGCGATGAGGCGCATTTTTGGCTTAACGGGTTTGTTAATAAGCAAAATTGCCGCATATGGTCGTGCGATTTGACACCTCTCGATTATTTCCTGTGGGGCTACGTGAAGTCACTGGTTTATGCTGATAAACCAGCAACAATTGACGCCTTGGAGGCCAGCATTGTTCGTGTTATTCGTGACATACGGCCAGCAGTGCTCGAAAAAGTGGCCCAAAATTGGACGTCCAGAATGCGCTTCGTCAAGAACAGCCGCGGTGCCCATATGCCCGAAATCATTTTCAAATGTTAATGTCACGTATTGATCTTTCGAATAAAAAAAAAATTTTGATTACAATTTAATTTTTTGTGTTATTTTTTACAATTTCAAGTTCTATCGGGCTTAAAAAAACACCCTATATATGTTCTGAGCAAAATTTATACTACCGAAAACACGACAACTAGCCCAGCTTTGATATACCGTTTAGAATTTTTAGACATTTGCTAAACATTATAAAATAAAAATTAAAGTGTACATGTCTATTGCAAAAAGCAATGTATTCATCTCATGAAAGGAGGTCTTCAGAAGAAACTTGGAGCTTCGTATATCTATTCGAATATCAATATTGCACATTTTATTAATTTGGGATGACCTTCAAGGGGTTCATTAACGGATTGATGGAGAAAATGATCCATGACAGCATATCTTGTTCCTCAGCTGGCAGGTAGATTCCTAGATAGTATTCCTCGCTGGCATTGCTCTTGTGCTGATCCCCCTATTCCAAGTTCTTACCTGTTTACTTCATTAAAGCCAACTTCAAAGTGTCTGAATTAAGTTTATCGATGTGCATCACGTTATTCTTGTCTGGAGTTATTTGTATTTAATAGTTGACTGGAAAGTCAATTCTATAGCATCGAAGACTTCGAATTGGAAGTTGGCTACAATGAAGTAGACAGGTTGGGACTTGGAATATGGGGGGTCAGCACGACAAGAGCAATTCATATTAGGATACATTTATGGAGCTCCAAGTTTTATCCCTGAAGAGCTCCTTTCATGAGATGAGTAAAATTGCTCCTTGTAAACGACACATAAACTTTAATTTTTATTTTATAATGTGGTATAAAGTGCTTGCTCGAAGTCGTGAGGAATGCTTATTAGCTCCAGGGTGCAAACCATACTTGTGAGTTAGTTCTCACCAATAAGTATGGAAGTAAGGAATGTATCCTCAACTAAGGTGGATGGAACTTCAGAAGGCCACTAAAGCAGATGTTAAATGTCTATCCCCTAAGCCTAGAAATTGGTTTTACTTTTGAATTCGTGAGATCAAAAACCATTAACGTCTAGTAAAATCTTTGCACTCTACCCTCGACGAAGTACGAAAGAATTTTCTCTGTAACGATCATTTCATGAAATACCCCCGATAGGAATGAGCTGAAGCTGGCTCCGCGATCCTTCTTTTGAAGGATTTGCATTTCAGGAGTTTTATGGTTGAGAACAACTTATTCAACAAATTATCTGGCTGTCTCTTCAGTACTGGTGTCCATCACTGGGATCGGCTCGGCTTAGAGACTAAAGTAGTAAACACTAGTCATTTGGTTCTTATTTCCTCGAACCATCTTCTCTAAGGAACCCTGACAATCCTCTGCTATGAGTCTTCGGACCATATCGCTTGTCAAGTTCGCATAATTGGCACCTAAGGGATGATTCTTCTTTGTACAGCCCTCACATATTCATATATTATCTTATATATTCGCTTTCATATATTCAAATCCCTTCATATCTTCTATTGACCTTGTCAAGGTCGCATAATCGCGCACTTAAGGAATGATTCTTCTCTGTACAGCCCTCACATCTTCATATATTCTCTTTTATATCCGCTTTTAAGTTGTTAATCCAGTAAACATAATCCTCGGCTCTCTATAGAATACGATGAGTATCTCCATGACCCAAGAAATTATCATGAAACTTATACAAAACAGCGCTACAGAACTCGGGGCATAAGCTGTCGTCTTCTCTAGCTCTAGCTTACTTTGGTTGCTCTCGGATTTGTAATGTACTTCGCAATCGTACTCAGCCAATTTGATCACTCCCGGGTATTCTGTGAAACCCTAGTTCAACTCAATGGGATATCATCGTTGATGACAATAAATCGGTACCCATACTGACATCATCCAAATTACAACTTACTGCACATTATGGCAAGGAACTTTCATTCAGTTGCTGAATAATTCCGTTGGTTCATAAAGGGTACAAATGTCTCATATTTTTGTTGAGAGCACTGGAATAAGAAGCATCCCCAAGAAATTCAAAAGAATCCCCTGGAAAGAAAACTGGGCAGAGTTCTTCAACCAGGACCAAAGATGTTCAAAAGCGTTCGAAGAGGCGCAAGAATAAATTTCATTCTTGCACCCCTTCGAAGGTTTGATTAGGAAACTTGGTCATAGATCTCTCAGCGTTTTAACCAAATTCGGAATGAATCTCGTACAATAACCAGATATCTCTAAGAATGCTTAGATTACTTTCCTATCTTGCTGTTTTAAATATTCCTCTACGGCCTTAATCTTCGGAAATTTATCCTTAGATACTCAAAAATATGGCTGTGGTCTTCGGCTAATTTGCTGTTTTTTTTTGTTTGTTTTTTTCAAAACCCCTTCAAAATTTTAATGGCGTATTTATAAACAATGAACTTTATCCTTTTTCTGTAGAACATCTACATTCTATGGAGTCTTTTGGAGTGTATTATTTTTGTTGTCAGAATTTATAAAAGTGTGTAATGTGTTAGGGCACACATTATTTCTGAATTTAACAAACTTAAATCTAATAAAAACCTAATCCTAAAACTACGTCACCTTATGTAGTGTGTTGCCAACGCACCGGAGGGGGGCAGGTGTTAACGTGTTGAATAACGGATTCGTACAGTACTGAAGTGAATCGAAAAATTTGATGTGTCGTCGCTTGATGAACTCCAGTACAGTAGGCAACTCCAACAATTGATGCAGCTCCGGTGGCTTCTTCCTCCTCCACGATGTTGTGCGTACGATTTTCCTCAACATCGAATCCTGAAAAGTTTGAAGAAGGCGCTGGGTTCCATCTGATATGTGGGTAAACAATGGTGCCCCATATAGTAGTGAATACTTTTGTATATCTGCAGCTTCAATCTCAATGAGAGAGCCGGAGAAGTGAGGAGGTGGTTGAGACGATATGACTTTCGTCTTTCTGTTCTCGCCTTCTGATATAAATGGGCAGAGAGCTTAAGATGACGGTCTAGCTTTACGCCCTAATATACTATAGAGTTGGAAGGTGAGCTCACCGTATTATTCACATAGAGAGTCTTCGGAAGTCTTGATTAATTTGCTGTTTAGGGAGATTTATCTTATATACCGTATTGTCTTTAAAAATAAAAAAAACTTACCTCCATAGCGTGTCGCATTCCAAGGTATCGGACCCCTTTGGAAGTCCCTGGACATGGATGCGAACCCACTTGGTCCAGCCCTGAGTCCTTGGAGATCTCGGCCCTCGTCGTACCTCACGTAGGCATCTTCAAGGCCGAACTCATCGCCGTTGTAAGTGAGAACTGTACCAGGGAGGGACATCACCATCATGTGGAGGACATCGACCCATTCGTCGTTGAATCTAGAGGCGGGTCGGTGCTGGTCATGGTTGCCTAGCTGTGAGTTAAAAGAAAATAATTTGGATAATTTTTCGCTTGTTAACATGTTAGAAACGTTTTGTAAATATACTCACCACCCAGTTGGGCCATTTGTCTTCTTTGATGAGATTCACCCACTGGTTCATTATGTTTGCCCAATCAGAAGTGTTACTTCCTTCATTAACGTTGGTAATGAAATTAAAATTGAAGGGAAAGGTAGATCCAGGTGCATTGGTGTCTCCGTAGTATTTTACAACTGTATCGAAGTCCGAATAGCTTTCCGTCATCATTAGCCTGAAATTTCAATGATGTAATTAAAGCTAATAAAATCCATTCTATAATTTATTATCTAACTAAGGGCAAAAGGGAGGTTTATATCATAAGGGTGGGTAATCTGCTATTTTTTGAACTAACAGCTCAACCGATTTTCAAGTTTGATTTTAAAAATTATTCATTGAGCATCTGTGAATTAAAAAAAAAATAATTTAGGTTTAAACTACCAGACCGTAACCTCCTTGAAGCACAGGTGTCCCTGAGTATTACCGATTTGAACAATACTGATTTGTTATAGTTAAATAATTGTTGAATGATTTATAAACAATTTCAAACATACAAAACTTAAAACATTACATTTTTTCCTATTTCATTTACAAAATTTTAGAATTAAAACACAAAAGAACTATAATGGCATGTTTGCAATGCTTCGTATCTCTGAAACTTAACACCAACATAATTAAATAGCGAGATTTTGTTCTTTGAGATAGTGTCTCTTCTTCCATAATAAATAATTAGATAAATGACATCCTAAAAAATGGGAGGAAAATGTAGTAGGTGCTGTTACATATTCGGTGCTGGATATCAAATGCCACTTTTTCCTAAAACAATTCAATAATACAAAGACAATGATTTGTTTTGTTTTTTAATATTATTAAAAATGAAGTGACGTTTTTGTTTTGTTCTAACGAATATGGATAGCCCAGCTTGGGTATATTGTTTGTTATTAGTTTATATAAACGATCTTTAAACCATCATTTGTTTAAAGTACTGCAATTGATTATCTATTTCATGAATTTCACAGGCTAACTCTATTTGTCCATACAACTTGGGTTGCCCCATGAACAAATAAATAAATTATTATTCTTATTACATAAAGACGATGAATGAGATTGTGTGATATTTTTAATATAAAATAAAAAACTAAAATTATAACAGCATACTTTCAATCTAACGTTCTCCCCAACATCGTTGTTCATAGTTTTTGCGAAAAGTGCCAACGATAGAATATCGTTTATTAATACCATGTGATATATCGTATGTATTAAATAATAAGAAGTCATGGCATTTACATCGTACTGTAAGAAGCCATAGTATACGCAACGATGTATCGTATCAAAACAAGCTGGTTAAAAAAATTGATTATTTTCTATTTCTATTGGCATATAAAACATATACAGAAATTTTTTAAAAAACTTTCTACCAATAATCCGCGAAGAAATACTAAAAAAATTCTTCAACCTCAGTGGAAACCAGATAAATCGAATTATTAAAAAAATATTTTTCCTAATATATCTGCATATTCATTATCAAATATAAACTCTTTCTTGAAAAAATATTTTTATTATATTACAAAACGTTCGACCTTAAAAATAATTGTTCTGATAAAAATTCCTGGATGTTTTGAATTAATCAATTAAATAAACATAAAAAAAAAACTGGTTATTTGTTTATTATCACCTTATACTCCATGTCAAAATAAAAATTTACAGTTTCTTAATTATCTCAACTACTTCCGAATGATTGATTAGTTCATCAATCATTTAAAGAAAATTGATTCATACTGTTCTTATTTTTCATGGCGATGGTTGAGAAATCATTCAATATTTAATCAAAGATAACGTTACTGTTTACAATGCACATGAACAGGTTATGGAGAGAAATGATTTCATAAACGAATTCAAAGAAGCAATATATCAGAATGATTTTGTTTTGTAGGTAGCAATGAAACGGGCGAACCGCTCTCGGATAGCAAGGAATTTTATCAAATGTTATCAGTGATGCATTCGTATAAATAATATTACTTATCAAAGTTTTTTTTAAGGCCATGTTACCCTCTGGTCGTATGAACACGGAGGTACTGAAAAGAAACTGATCAATGACACGAATCACCAACTAGTTTACTTTGAGTCACTACTCCCTTTGTAATACAATGGGACAGGATGAGACGCCCCACACAGTGCTGCTGGTTGTGGACTCCAACTTCCCTGGTGGCTCGTATGTCTGGTTGCCGAGTGATTACAGTTTCTAGTTTCTTGAAACGAATCCTATTTTATATCATTATTTTATAATTATTATAATTTTCACCTTCCTGGCTATTCGAAGAAGCATTGAAAGGAGAACGTTGTAAGGTTGTATTTGATAGAAGTCAGGACCGTTGTAAAACGTGTTTAGTAGCAATAAACAACCACTTCGAAGCAGCAGCAGGAAAGCAAAGCTTTTGTTGTACAAAACAATAATTAGGCCAGTGGTAATGTATGACAGTGACACATAGACTCTAACCAAGGAAAATAGAAGTAGAAACTGGTTTGGAAGAGAAGAGTCGTAAGAAAAATCTTTGGAGCCGTTAAAGAGGAGCACAGATGGAGAATCAGAAGCAATCAAGAAGAAATAAAGGAATTGTATGGAGAGCCTGATATCCTCTGTGCTATTAGGAAGAGCAGACTAAGATGGTTGGGACATGTAGAAAGGATGGAGCCCTTCAGGCTACCTAAAAGGATGCTAAATGGTGCACTAGGAGGCAAAAGGAAAAGGGGGAGACCCAGGCGTCGGTGGCTGGATGATTTGGAAGATGATTTGAGAGGGATGGAAGTTGAAAGTTGGCTTCTTACTATTCTTCTCCTTCGAGTATTCCGAATACATTTCTCGCTCCATATCCATGACAACACTGAACGTACTCAAAAGTTTGATTGCTAATGAGTAGCTTCGTGTGTAGGGTCAAGTCACCACGTAATATCTATCCAGTCTATAACTGCTAAGTAACCCAAGTTACCGACTGGTATAGTTTCTTACCAGTAGCTCCGTGTGCTGAGGGACATGATGCTTAAAAAAATCAATGAACCATTATCTTAAGGACAACTAACAACATTTTTACCATCAGTCTTTTATTACAAAATGAAGGCCGATTATTACAGCATTCGGCCTGATCTCCAGTATTTATGATAGCAGAGAAAAACTATAATTTTTTTTGGAATCACCATCCTGAATCCTTACAAAAATAATAATAATACAATATATATAATAAAAATAACAATAAAGTGTTAGTGAACACCAAGGTTGGATGCCGATATCACTAATCCCTATTCACATTCATTCTTCCAGTTAAACCCGTCCAAAACCAAATCTAACAAAAGTTGCTTGCATGCAATCCTCCCACCTATATCCTGATCTGCCTCTTGAACGTTTACTCATTCGTACTTTTCCATAAAATAACATATATACAAATATTAAATTTATTATTTAAAGTGTGAACCGATTTAGACCTTCAATGCCTGTAATATGTGTGAATGATATAATACATATGTGTTATATAATATTTAAAAATTTTACCAAAATCCTTTTTTCATTCTTTTAACATTTAATAATATATAATATTAATTTAGGTATTAACGAAATCCCATTATCGTATAAACAACTTAAGTAGGTAACACTAATAATCAAAAAAATGGTTTATAATTATATTTATAATCTTTAACTTTCTTGAGACTGGTTAATTTTGTTCAAATAAATAATTCAATTTTTATCCATTTTTGTCTCAACACATTTTATTTTTCTTATAAGTCTGACGTTTCGGCCAATCCGGCCATCCTCAGGGACATCTTAATACAATTTTGGAACTAAAAATATTTAAACACTCAACTTCATGCAGGCTATTCTGTCCTGGTTACAACAACAATTCCTAATTAGTCAACTTTTACATTTAAAACAAAAATTAAAATTCATTTATCACAGTCACTTGTTAAAACCTTATCACAAACTGATAGGTTTTAATTTTTGTTTTTAATGTAAAAGTTGACTAATTAGACTACTAATTAATTGTTGTGACCTGGGCAGAATAGCCTGCATGAAGTTGAGTGTTTAAATATTTTTATTACCAAAATTTTTTGGATTGGCCGAAACGTCGGACTTAAAATTAAAAAAAAAATGTGTTGAGACAAAAATGGATAAAAATTGAATTATTTATTTAAACATGGTTTATAATATTTATTTTACGCAAAATTTTAAATCACGTTCTTTATACTTTTGAATAATGTATTATAGGATTTGTGGAGAGCTTCAAATTGTATTTTACTTTAATTGGTTTCCTGAACTTAATTATGTGTAATATTTTTGTAGCATAAATGAGGAAACCATCAAAATTTCGTTTATAATCGCTATAATGTACTTTATAGTGGAAAACTTCAAACAATCGATTGTATTAAAGTCGAAATACTATATATATAAATATATATATTTTTTAAGATAGCGATTAATAAATATGGCTACCCAATCTGTTTAATTTCACCAAATGTCATAGCACTTTTAATCAAGCCTATAAAAACAGACTTACTTGGCCTCTTTCGGTTTTTCTCCATAAGTGTCAAGAGTTTTTCTGAACTCTTTAATGATATCGTACGTTTCCGGTTGATCCATTGTACAGGTGTGTTTGAGGTTGTTGTAATCATTAGGGTTGTCTGGATTCGGGTTATCTGATGCTGGTTCATTTCCACATCCCACATTGTCATAAATCCAGCTTATGGCGTCCATTCGGAATCCGCTAACTCCTCTGCTCAGCCATTGTTTAAGAACATCCTATGAGTATGTATAATTAGTTTATGAACAGGATCGATACTTATTTAACATGGATTAACAATAACATTCTACTCACGTTCATTTTCTCCCTCACTACAGGATTGGCATAGTTAAGGTCTGCTTGTTCGACCAGAAACGAGTGTAGATAAAATTGCTTCCTTTTTTCGCTCCATTCCCAGGCTGTCCCTGTGCCCATGACACTTAACTGAAATGGAAAATCGAAATAATAACTATAAAATATTCAATTTATTTTAATTTTACTTTATTTTTTATTACAAAATTTTAATTTTTCCCAATAAAAAAAAAATTAATGATAAACTTTATATATGAAGCTTTGAGAGCATAAATGATCTAGCCCATAAAATCTTGATGATTCCAATATTTCCTCTTTTTCTTTGTAAATAAAGAGCATGTTATTGAATACTTTTTGTAAACCTAATTCCAGGTATATTTTATATATTATAGTCTAAATAAAACGCAATTGTAGTCTTAAAAAAAAAAAAATTTAGCTCTTATCACTCCTGTCTGAAGGAGTTGGTTTGGTTTGGAAATAAGGAAAAGTGTATTTCGGAAAATGAAAATGATTTTTAAAACCAAACTTTGCTTTTTCCTCAAGATAAGGTTAACGTAATTCCCCATTAATTAATTTTTTTTCAGTCTTGTTTTAAGAGGCAAGTATTTTTCTCCGTAACGGACAATGTTAAATAAATCAGTTATTAAATAAATAAATAATTTTAATTAATCATCTTGTATATATTACTCCGGCCACATTTGGACACTTCTAGTGCTAATTAATATTCAAATTAAATTAACTAAACTTCAGTTGTTTTCTAGATAGAAAATTATCACCTATAATTTTTATGTTTTTTAGGTTCAGCGAACTTCTGTGGCCTCTCCAAATTGAGTTCAAGGGATGGAACTTTACATGTCAATTTAGTTGGTATTAATGAAGTGGCTTATGGGAATCTCAACTCTTTCTTACTAATACATCATTTTTTTCCTTTGTTTTCATTTTTTCGCACTTTTCTTAATCTTGAAGCTTTTAAAAACTCTTCATGTCCCTATTAGTGTCCAGGAAGGCGTTAACGTATATTTGATACAGAACAAAATTTGGTACCAATAGAAACTGTCCGCTTTTATTGTGGTTGAGAGTAAAATTTGTATTCCATATTCATTGACCAGACAATTAAAATAAGAAAAACATTGGGAAAATATGACCTTAGTACTGTTTTTTTTAATGTTATAATTAACGTGTTAACTATATATGTTAATTTGTTAACTGTATATGTTATCTTAATCACTATAGACTATTTGTCTATCGAAAAAAAACCCAGCAAACTTCGTAAAGGTTTAACTAGATTTAATGAACAAATAGTATATTTTTCACATTCTTCTTTACTTAAGAAATGGGTGCAGCACTTAATCTAAACATTTATTGGATGATGAAATTGTTATGTTGGTTCCATCAATTTTATTTTATTCGATTTATTGCCAACAAGATGCCAATAAAAATTGTTTCCAAAGTTCTATACTGATTTATTAACTTTTGGTTGATTTATCAACTTAAAAAGTTCTATTTTCAACTTGGATAGAATCAAAAATCGCTTGTTCAGTCAGGTAAAATTTAGTAAACCATTATTATACTTTTTTAACTAGTACTTTTCTTTTTGATTTCTGACGTTAAACGAATTGTGAAATAAAAAATGAATAACATAAAACTTATCAGCTCTATTTTTTGTCTGTAATTCCAGGTTTATGATTTTTAAAATCAAATATGTTAATATGAAAGTATTGATTAAATAATTGAATTATCTTACCCAATTATTGGGCGGTATTGGTTTGTTGTTACTATCATATCCTTTCGGGTCCTGCCAAATATAGAAGTCGGAATATTTTTCGACAGTATCGTTCTTGGCTTCCGAAGCAAGAAACCATTTATGCTTCGTACTTGTATGGTTCGGTACGAAATCCATTATCACTCTTATTCCTGAAAAAGAATATATTAATTAGTTTCAATTCAAAAATTAATTATAAAAATAATATTAACAAATTAATAGTCCTAAAAAAATTACCTCTAGCTTTCATTGCCTTCACCAGTTCATTAAAGTCATCTAATGTTCCATATTCTGGGTTTACGTTTTCCATGTCAGAAATATCATACCCGAAATCATAATTGGGAGTTGGATAAATTGGATTTAGCCATATAGCTCCGATTCCCAGTGACTGGAGATAGTCAGCGTGTTGTATGACACCTTTACAATATAATAGATTGATCATTATTCGAACTCACTGTAAATACCTTTTCTTTGTCTTGAAACTTTAACTTACCCTTTAAGTCCCCGATGCCATCACCATTAGTATCCTGGAAGGAACGGACGTATATCTGATACACGACAGAGTTTTTGTACCAATAGAAATTATCCGCTTTTATTGCACTAGCCAAAAGGCAAGAAACCAATAGAGCCAATAACGCCATCTGTAACACCAGCAAAATTTACTAAATTAGCTACGGGTTATATTACTAATCCAGTAAGTTTTACAATCATCACTTAGAAGTAAGTTAGTCTTAAACTAAGGAAATTTAAAAGTTGTTTGATAGTTCTCTGTTATTGTAAAATAACTCTTTCCCACGTCCATAGTGTTCCACTTTTTTTCAACACATTTTGGTGAGAACACGAAATAATAGATTGCATTGTCCAAGGTGGCCGGATGAGTTTACTATTTCTAGAACAAGGTTTATGCTTTTGTCTGAGAATTTAAAAAAGAATAATATATAAGAATTTA
>NW_027105224.1:129424-137325 GCF_000696795.3 Halyomorpha halys | reverse complement strand
TTTTATAGTTTGAATATTCTTATGTATTTTGTATATGACTATCTTTGTTTCTATAGGATATTGTATATTATTTACACTACTATAATTTAGTTCTTATAATAGAATCTGACCTAAAAAAGATTTTAAGTGACTTCCTAAATTCATTTAAATTTTTTTAATTTTATCTACAGTAATTATTGTAATAAATTATACAAGAAGCAACCCACATTCCAGATCGTTATATACACATCATTGCAAATAACAAATCTGACAATTGATAAAAAATCATTTTAAAATATTATAGAGATTGAGCGAGAACATTAGAATTCCCATCACATTACTGTTCCCTCCCAAGTTTGATTTAAATTTTCTCGTTGAAGTAATAACATGAAAATCTGTATATTTACAAAACTATGATGAATTATATTGCACTGATGAATTAAATTTCCACAATTTTAGTAATGACCAGATAAAGAATAATAAAAAAAATAATGACGTCCTAAAAACGTAAAAAAACAAAAAACAAAATAAGGTACAAGAATGAATTTTTATTTTTCATAAAAAATATACAAATTTAAAGTTGTATTTATTAAAATAATGTATTCTTTAATTTCGTTAAATAGAGTCGAATATTATCCTAGATAGCGAAAGCTACTGTTATCTAAAATAAAATAAACAAAATTTGATGTATGAGACTCTCTGAAGTAATTCTTTCCGAATTAAAATAGTATGATTAAATCATTGATTTTTTCCATTCCATATATTTTTGGTATTCATTTTATGTTTGAATACTTTTACTTATAGAAATCAAATTATTGAACAAACTAAAATAATGAGATTCGAAGGAAACAACCAAAAAAAATTGTAACTGTACTGTTCAATCCAATTAACAATTTTTAGATATTCCGTAATGACAGATTAATTTATTTTTCAATACATTTTTTTTTTTGCTAGTGGTATATAGTTTTCCGTTTTTGCAGATACCTATAATTGTTAGCATAAATTCCCAACCTTCATTATAAATTTTATTATTAAAGAAAGTGTTTTAAAATATATATAATGATTGTAAATATATAAAACTAAAATTTGATATCCGGATTTGAAAAGTTATAAATCAAAACGAATATTTCAGTTTTAACTTCAAAACCTTTAAAAAATAATGTTTAATATATAATACCGATTTTATATTTTTTATTCTGGATTGTTGTACTTCTGATTAAAAATAAGTTTTAACTTCAAAACCTTTAAAAAATAATGTTTAATATATAATACCAATTTTATATTTTTTATCCTGGATTGTTGTACTGATGAAAAATAAAATATAAAAAATTAAATTAAGCTATCCTAAATTCAAATATTGAAATAATTAAAATAAAAATTATAAATAATGTGCTTTACTCACACTCGTGGCGAAGCGGAAGACAATACTGATAATCTATTAGAGAAACTCTTTTATAAGGGAGTTGATAGCACTCCAACTCCACTTTCATTAGTTGATATAAAGCGTCATTTATTTATCAAGTACCTTCTTCAAATTATTTAAAAAATATTGTACTACTTATATACTTTGTGGTACTTTTTTGAAAAAAGTATATAATTATGATTATTCTTAAATTAAATAAAATTTTATACTTGAATTCTCATTATTTTATCACTTCATAAAATATTTAAATAATACTATTAAACGTATGAACGCAAAAATGATTTTCCGTTTTCAATCTTTATTTAGTTCATTACACAACAACGCGGCATCGACGTTCTGGGTATCTGATCTCATTATCATGATATATTCTTCAAGTTTAAACAATGGACATTGCACTTATCTATATAAAATATGAAATTTACTAATATTAATTAATTCAATAATGTTACTAATATCAACAGTTATTAAATTACTGTATTGTGAAATTTAAGAAACAAAAAGGCACATACGTAACCACTATTGATAATGCCATATTGGAATTTAGACTATCGCCTATTGTATTAGCTTTTTGTTTAATATTTAATTTGCGGTTTAATCATAACATTTTAGTATTAACACTAATCTATTTAAGTTATTTCACTCCTATAATCAATTTTCGTCCATGCAACATTTTAAGTAGGTTGTACAATTGTAAATTATATGAGCACATATATTTATATGGCAACTCAACTGTATGGCAAGCCAAAGCACATGGTGAGAAAGAAATGTAGAATGCAGTATAATTTAGTAATTTATTATTTATTTTGTTAATAATTTTATCTAATAGTATTATATTAATACAGATTTTATAAAACTTCAGTATATTTTACATTTTTGGAGATCTATTTAACCGTTGAGAGTTGAAAGCAGATAATTTTAATAAAGGTAATTAATGTTTATTTTAAAACAGGAAATTAAAATTATAATTTATAATTTACAATCTAATTTTTTTAATAAATGAGCTTATTTGCTTCAATAATGGAATTACCACTAACAGATATAAAATTAATTTTTTTTAAAACTTTATTTATGTAATACTAAATTGGTTACATGGTTGATATGACAGAGTTACATGTTTCTTTAACAATTGATTATGGGGTATAGTCTCGTACATAAGTCACCCCTAACTATATTCAACGTTATAAATAAAAAAATATTAGGATAAAAATAATAATTCTTAATAAAAGAGAAAAGTAAAGTTAATATTAAAAAAATAACAGCATTCGTTGACTTAAAAAAACAAACAATTACCCTCTTTGGGGGAAAAGAAAACAACAAAAATCTTTTTACATTTTTATGCAAAATAATAACACACACTTAGCAAATTTACGGTGTTGTATGGAATATTCTATTTGGACCTCGTTCCTTTAAAGTTCTTGACACTATATTTACTGTTGTATTTCGTTTAGCCTCTCTAAATAAAAAATAAAAAAATAGTTTTATAAATAATAATAAAACTAAATTTTTTTGTGTAATATAATTAATTTTTTCCACTTTAAATATTTACAAAAAAAAAAATCGTATTTATTATAAGGGTATATAAGACGATTTTAATGTTATAATTATGTTTATACTGAATCATTTGTTATGTAATTAGCTAAACGAGGAGTGGAAATGAAAAGTTGTTTTTGCTCATTTACTAAACTTCTTCGACCCAAGAAACTTATTAGATTTTATTTATAAGACAATGAGCTAAAATGCTTTAATAATTTGGAATAAAAAGGTTGTATAGTTATTCTTTCATTTTCTAAGCCAGTCATCTATTTTATTTATTCTATAAATATTAATAATTTTATGTTTGTTAATTTTCTTTTCATTCATTCTTGCATTACATATTTATTTATTTGTTTATGGCGCAACAATATACCCAAGGTGGGTTATCTACATTCCTAATAGTAGAAAAAAACATGAAGAAACAGAACAAAAACCGTCACTACATATTCAAAAATATAAAATAAACAAAAACTACACATCTTACTGAGGTATATATCCAGCTATAAGTGTTAAAGTAGTTGTGTTAATTTATTTAAGAATTAGAAGAATGTTGATGACAAAGGATAGTGAAACATACACTATGTACCTATTTAGAATCTTAGACTAGCTTACTGGACATAATATTCCCAAAAAATGGAAGTAAAGATCGAATAAATCTAGAGGACAGCACTACCAATTCTTCACCATTTATTAATATGAACTTTAATTCTCTCAAAATCCCTTATTTTCCTTTTCACCAAGATTTTTTTTATATTACCAATTTTAAAGTTTTTGTACAAGCTATTAGGCAATAACCAATACAAATTTGAGAGTAGAAAAAAAAATTGCCCTATTTTTTACCAAGTTTTGTTTCATAAAAATACTGATGAAAAATAGTCTTTGTTTCAGAATCTCATGAATAAGGCAATTTTTGGATTTTATGATTACAAAATTATAACTAAATTTTTTAAGTCCTCCTAAAAAGGGCTCCATTAGTATTGATTGGACTTTCATTTAACTTATAAATTTCATATTGATTCTTGTATTGATAATGATAGCAAGTCTGTTCTTTGCCTGTAATATTTTTATCTAAGGAGGAATTGGTCGATAATGGTTTACAAGATCAATCAACTTCATATTTAATTAATTCTTCTTTTGCAACCACTTCAGTTTCACTATCATTTAAAAAGTGTTAATTTTCAGATGTTTTTCCAAATTTCTTCCTTATATGACGACGTGCTCTACTAATCTGCACTATTTTACAAAACCTAACTCAATATACTCAAATACTCATTAAAATAAAAAATAAAAAACTTACTCAGAACAATTTGGACACAAGACGTTCCAGCAAAGTTAAAACCTAAAACAAGTTACACAAAATGATAACAGCTCAGTCGATATCGCGTAGCGTTATGTGGTTAGTGATAATACTGAATCAGAGGAGGGGAATGGTAGAAGGAAATGTGAAGAAAGTAGAGGGGTGCCACGTAATAGCTTATATGAATTATAGAGCCAACATAGACCAAAATTTGGTTCGGTGTGTGCATTAAACAACTTTCACTTATTAAATTAATGTTTCACCATGTTAAATTTTATATAGGATTGTGAACAGCCCTATTTAAAGTCAAGTTAAATCTTAAACGCATAAGGGCTTCTTATAACCTTTCCTTCTAAAACTTTATGTTATTGTTTACTTCTGAGTTTTGATTAAAGTAATCATTATTATAACATGCCTAAATTGAGTGAAAAGTGAAAATTTGGCCACTGAGTGTCTTGTTGATCTTCTAACTTTTACGAGAATCAAGATGAGCTAATTGACAACTGTCATTACAATATTATTGTTGTCATCCATAGCTTTGTTAGTAATAAATACATCCAAAACAATACTAACACAATTGAAACACAAACTATGAGCAAGTAACCTAACACGATAACAAATAAAATTATGACAAGCTCAGCTGGTATGTTGCGTGACGTTATTCTCCATTTAGCAGACCTAGTAACATACTCTCAGGCATGTTATATCGTTTTAACATGGTAAAAGAAGGAAATGTTTAACATAAGTTTTTCCATTTAACACGCTTTGACATGTTAAACTGAAGATCATGAATACCCTTATTAAGTTGAAATTCCTTCGCTCCTTTCAGAACAAATGTTTCTATATAATACTTTACTTTACTAACTTTACTAATTTCCGAAATCAATGTCTTTCAGTTGACAGATAGAGTTACTCTAATTTCAAAAGTTTTTAAGAAATACTTTCAATAACATATCTCATGGTAAAGTTTTAACATTTTGTTTATGCAAAAGTATGGCAGAAATATAAAAAGATAAGAGTTACCTAAAATTTACATTTATCTAATGCTAAATTTTTATTAAATAAATATTGAAAATACTAAGAATGATTTTATAGAGTTATCTAGCCAACTGAAAGGCCCATAACTGGGTTAAGTGAAATAAAAAAAAATATTATTTCATAATTTTTGTTACAAAGAAAACTAGTGAAATGGACTGACACACATTAAAACATACCTTTTAATTATTGCGTCTTTCGTCACCCTCCAATAAATTTTTCAACTTTCTATGCTAAATATTATTGTTTCTAAAATTTTTGGCCTTCCAAATGTATAAAAAAAACGTCTATATTGTCTTTCTTATTTCCGGAAATGTGTTTTTAACCCGGAAAACATATTTTTCATCTTATTTCCTTAAGTTGACCATCAAATCCTTTCACAATATATGTTTGTCCATTTTTCATTAGATTACAAAATGTGAGATAGTTTTTTATATCAAATAAACAAACTCAAAGGTACTTAAGAGGAGGATTTTTTGAAAAATTCGCATTTAAGCCCTGTAAAACTATTTCTATGACGATAATACCCAGCTAACATTAAATAATAATTAATTGTACTTAATTAGTATAATTAATTAGATTTCTGGAGTTTATTTAAAGCCGTTTATGATAAAATCTATTGTATAAAGTGGCACCTCCGGTCAACCGATTTTATCGAAAATGTCACGCTGTCACACGTCCCATATAATCCATATAACCCCTTCAATATTTAATTTCAATTTCGTTCATGTTTTCGTTTTTGAGTTATACTAACCACTTCAAACCGTGTATTTCCGTCAAAAATTGGAATTCAAAATTTTGTATGATCGTAAGAATTCCCCTAACCATATATTTCATATAAAGGTATGTGAAAGTAAAACAGGGGTAGTTTGGTAATTAATTGTTAAAAAACCAGAAATGGTTTTAAAGAGCTTTTCATATTTCATGTTTTTTTTCTTATACTTAATGAAGGGGGCCACAAAAGCCTAGAAATGTTCAGAATTTCCTGCACGATGAATTTCTTGGAGCACATTATTTTTTTCATTTATAAAATTCTTTATTTACATAATTTTTCAATAATAAAATTTTCATTAAATAATACAAACCCTTCGTCAAAATGGTATCGCACATTTGAAATCACTTAAGCTGCTAGGTAGGAAAATATATGGAGTATTAGTTTTTTAAAATCATGTATTGGATTTTTCAAACCTTTCAATTATTTACAATCTCGAAAATTGTGACATGTCACAATCTCACAAGAGGAGATTAAAACCCAATAAAAGGCAATCCTTTCCCGTCGGACCTGCCCCGCTAAGACCCCGGGGAGCGACTATCATATATCACTTTTGAAATATTAGCTTAAAACGAGAAGAGGAAAATTAAGGATAGTTTAATCGCAATATTTAAAAAGCGCCTGTAATTGGAAAATGGCGTGAATGTAAGGTAATATATAGCTATTTAATGGAACAAATAATAATAATAAAATAATTTGGAAATCACAGTACTCCTAATTTTGATAAATATGAGCGAATCACGCAATAAGGAAAAAATAGGCTGTTGATGATATTTGAGTTAAAATTTATAGGACTAAGAAAAATTACTAAATTTTTAATCATGAATAAAAATATCTTAAAAATGTCTAAAATCGATTTAAAAACGAATACATCTTTAGTCATTAATTTTAAACTGAAATATCAATTGTATAAACAATTGGTAGGAAAAAAATGTATTCAAATTAATACTTCATTAGACAAAAACTTTTTTTTTTAATTAGCAATCAAATATTTTCCTTGCACAATTTTAGAATAAATATTGTGAAGAACTTTTTTTTTTTTTATATTCATACATAATTATCAAATTTAGTCACAGAAGTACACTAAAATGTATAAATCTTTCACCAAAAGAAATAACTGAAGTCAGAATTATTACAAATTATTAATGTATCGAAAATTAATTTTAAACATTTAATCATTCACGACGACTATTAATAAATTAGACTAATATATATTTTATTAATGATAATTTTTTTTTTTGTGAGATCCTATGAGCACATTAGGCAGCATTAACATCTATAAATATTTAAATCCTGAACAACAATATCTAGTTAATGTCGTTAAATGTAATATGATTTGTTCTATAATTATTAACTTTCGTGCCTAGAGAGTCAATGGCGGCGAGCTGGATTCTATCTTCAGGTTTAGATATGAAATATTGAGGAAACACAGTCACTGTGGTGGAAGAATTGGTTATTTTTTAGGATTATAAGATAGTGCATTGATTTTTTTTTTAAAACTTTTACAGCCTTGGTAAAATGGTATTGTAGTAGGAAGCACCAAATAAGGCTGGTCTGGATATTTGCTCTTCGCCCCAGCATTGCAACGGCCTGGTTTAGCTTCTAAATTGTCAAAGGCAACATAGATGGGGCAAAGTTTACTACTCCATATTAGTAAATTTCCTGTTATTAGAAGGGTATATCAAAAGCAAAATATTTATCATTTTTCAGCAAATGAGAATTGTAAATATAAGGATTTCTGATTATTATGTATTCTCAAATATATTGTCTAAATCATTATTTACTTTATTATATATTTGTCTTCATCTGCTAGTGATAATACATTTAGAAACTATCTGCTAGTGATAATACATTTAGAAACT
>NW_027105224.1:119679-129314 GCF_000696795.3 Halyomorpha halys | reverse complement strand
AGTGATAATACATTTAGAAACTATCTGCTAGTGATAATACATTTAGAAACTATCTGTTAATGATAATACATTTAGAAACTATCTGCAAGTGATAACACACTTAGTACATCGATCAAATTTCATATAAACCTTTCTAATCATCATAATCCTTTGGTTCAATCCTTATCTAGTTCCACCTGTCCCTGTAATCCACCTGGAAGATTGAAACGGCAGTGGCCAAGAGACTTATTCTAAAATAAAAATGGACAATTGGAGTTCGGGCAATGGTCAGATGCTCCCCTCAATTGGAATATTTGCGGCTCTAGTGCTCTTACTCAGCCTCCAATGACTCATTGCCAGTGACGCGGTTAGAGGGATACGCTGGGATCGCAAAGAACTCTGCACTATCTCAGGGATCCTCTGATCGATAGCGTAAATATTTTATATAAGAGTGTAAATGTGACTGGAGATTATTTTATTTATTTTTATTTAATTTATTTATTTTTCATGTACATAGTTTGATTATGTTTAATTTCTTTATCCTTCTGTTTGTGTATATTTAGAGAGATATTTTATTTATTTTTATTCTTATGTTATTTTATTTTAATATGAATGTGATCAGTTATAAATATTACCTATTGCCCAATAACGTTGTGGCAGATTGTAATATCTATCAATAAATAAAGTTTGAGTTTTTTTTAAAAATATATCAATAAGTATTGTGAGGTTAATTTTGTTTTCTACTTTATTTTTTTATTTCATATAAATTGCTATATTTCATATAGTTCAGTTCGTTAAAGTCGGTTTTAATTAGTCATTCATAATGATTCTTTATTTTTTTCAATTAATGTTGTCTACTTATTATAAGTGCTACTATCAGTTTTGAAAACATGCTTAAAAACACTTATTATCTGCCTGGTTTAGTCAGATATCTTTAAAATAATTTTCATTGTTCATTCGATAACATTAAACATTAATTATGTTTGATAATGATATTATTTGTGACAATTATAATTATAATAATTTGACATTCATTAAAGTGGTATTGATAAAATTTTTAAAAAAATTTCATAATCTTTAATTATTCTTTATTAAAAGAAATTTACATTTTTACATGCTTTAACTAGCTTCTTCTTATGGATTTCTAAGATTAGTACAGGAATATCTTCAAAGTTGAATTGATTGATTATTGTTTGTTAATTTATCTAACTATTGTAAAACTGCTCCGGACTTCGGTGGTAGATATATACTGGAGGCACGAACGCTGGAATAAATTTATAAATTATAAGTGGTTTAAGTAAATCCTTTTCAAATAAGATACAATTTGCTTTTAAAGTTCATGTAAACAAATTGATTTAATTATGGTCTCTATTAGGTAGATTAAAATAAATTTAGTAATGTTTATTGGCGATGAATTACCTGTTTGTCGCGGGAAAGTTGAAACTACCAACGACAACTCTGAGCTTCGACTCTAAGCTCTCTCTGTACTTCGTTAGGTCGACAGTTATTTCAAAGTCACCGATGTTCAAAACTGTCAGTAATGTTGGATTACCCTCCAAGACCCTGCAATGGAAGGAGTTGTTGAAATTAAGATTAATTTTATTTATTGGAGAAATAAAAAAAACTTATTGTTAGGTACTAGAAGTAAATTCAGATATACTATAGTGTATCTCCAAATAAGTTAAATTAATATTCAATATCACCTCGTAATAAGTATTAGTCCTTCATCAGATGTCTGCACTTGGCAGCTTCCTTCACTCATCGTTTGTTGTTTTCTCAGCTGTACCAGGGTTTTGTAAATGTTAAGGTGGGAGCGTTTGTTCTTTTCAGAGGATTCATTTTCCACGTTTCTTGTCCAAAAACTTGGAGCTAATGGTAGCCATGGTTTACCGGTCGAGAAACCTTAAGAAAATAATAAAAATTAGTATATTTTAGAAAAAAAAAATGAACGTATAGTATTACTTAACCGACTGCTTATATCTATAATCGGTTTTGTGGGTACAGTCCTTATACTGCATCCCTGCCCAGCGTCCATTTCTAAGCTTTATTTATAATAATTTTAATTAATTAATTATCGCTGTTGGTGACGAGTCTTCCCAAAATATCATAAGACTCACCTCCATTGTGTGTTGCTTTCCAGGGCATCGGACCCCTCTGGAAGTCCCTGGACATGGTCTCGAACCCGCTTGGTCCAGCTCTGAGTCCTTGGAAGTCTCGGCCCTCGTCGTACCTCACGTAGGCATCTTCAAGACCAAACTCATCGCCGTTGTAAGTGAGTACTGTACCAGGGAGAGACATTACCATCATGTGGAGGACATCTACCCATTCGTCGGTGAATCTAGAGGCGGGTCGATGCTGGTCATGGTTACCTAGCTTTGGTTTGAAAAAAAAAATTAATATTACCACTAACAAATATTAAAAAAATATATATTAAATATCCCTACCACCCAGTTGGGCCATTTATCTTCTTTGATGAGGTCCACCCACTGGTTTATTATGGCAGCCCATTCTGAAGTGTTGCTTCCTTGATTAACATCGGTAATGAAGAAGAAGTTGAAGGGGAATGTGGATCCTGGCGAATCATGGTCTCCGTAGAATTTCCGAAGTTTATCGAAGTCTGAGTAGCTCTCGGTCATCATGAGCCTGAAATTACGATGGCGTAATTGCTAAAGGAATTTATTATAGATTTTCTTATGTAATACTAGAAAAAGATGGACTTAAAGACATAAATGGTTAACTAACTGCAAACTAATTATAATTTTAATTAATGGTCAATTCATTTAGCCAATAGTAAAAGTTAAGGTTTAGATATTTGTTGATATATTTATTTAATTGGTATAGTTTTTTTCATGAACAAGGCTAATCGGTAATTAAGAATAGTGAAGTACTTTTGAAGGTACTCATGAAGGTCTCTCGTTCAACATCTTGTTCTGGAAGATGAGAACTCCAGAGACCAAAATACCTTTAGCTTCAATGAGTGTTATTATTTTAACTTTAAGGCTATGTCCATACCGAAGGGGTCTACTTAGAAGATTAATCACAAGTATGGTTGTCTAATCTCGCGAGTCACCTCTTTATTTAATGACAAACCAGCCATTTCAGTTCTTTTGTCTAGTGAGTAGGTGATTAATGAAAGAAGACCCAACATCTATTTCACTCGTATTTCGTAATAAATTGAATCTAAACCAGTATTTTCGCAGAAGATAAATTGCCTATAATTATATAAAAGATAAGTACTTTGAAAATTATCTTCCAGTTTAGAAAATAAACCAGGAGTACCCAGGTTCTATGTAACTAGGTTAAGCAACTCGTCTAGTAACCTCCGTGTGACCATTGTCTGGACACCAATAGGGCGTAAGCGAAAAAACATTCTTTCACAACAAAAGAAACCGAAGAACTTTTTTACAAGAAGGAAGAAAATTTAGAGCTATTTTTCCATTTATAAAGGGTATTCTTAAGTAGGTTCCAAGTGACCTAGCGCTGGGAATAAAAACGAAGGTAAGTTGAACGTTTTCACTAGTATTCCCTATTACTTCTCTGTACTATGTAAATTTCATGCTATGTTATGGAAGTAAACAAATATGATTGTGTTTGTTATCATAACTACTTAAAATGATTGATCTGTTACTATGAAAATTAATTTATGCTGTTTATTTGGCAGTTGTGATTCAGAAAACATTCGATTCTAATTTGAAGATCATATTGCTATGTTTACAATGTTCACAGGCACAACCTGTTGAAGGTTTTTGAATCCTTGGGTGAAAAAGATTCTGCACACCATAATTTGACTCCCTCTCCTTGATCATTGATCATAACCATGGCCATTCTATTCACGTGATTACATAATCCCGTTGTTATCATTTGAGTAAACGTTTGAGAAACTAAAAATTATCTACAATAGTCTTACTCGTTTTGAAGTTAGATCCGTAAAAGCTGGTCGCAAAACCAATCAAAAACAGACGTTAATAAATCCAATCAGTCCACATTTACCAATCAAGTCAACAAATTTTATTTACTTGGCCTCTTTTGGATTTTCCTGGAATGTGTCAAGAGTTTTTCTGAACATTCGATTCTAATTTAAAGATAACATTGCTAGATTTACAATTTATATGTACAAACAACCAGCTCAAGCTTTTTGGCACCCTAGATGAAAACAAATTTACTTCATCTTCTCCATTCCTAAACATAACTAAGATGGTGGTTCATTACCACATTCCCTGTTACTACATAGTTCTGTTGTTGTCATTTCATTAAACATTAAATAAATTAAAACCTACCAACAATAGTCTTACTATATATATGAAGTTGGATTTAACAAACGTTATGGTACTAAAATTAAGTCAACAAAATGCACACTTTTAATAAAAAGTAGAAATTCAACCCAGCAATTAATAAATATGGTTGCACAATCCTTTTGCCTTTAGCAAGCGTTGTGGTACTTTTAATTAGGCATGTAAAACGTACTTACTTTGCCTCCTTTGGTTTGGTTTCGAAAGTATCGAGAGTTTTTCTGAATTCTTTAATGATTTCGTAGGTTTGCGGTTGATCCAATGTGCAAATGTGATTGAGGTTGTTGTAATCATTAGGGTTGTTTGGGTTTTGATGATCTGATAGTGGTTCATCACCACATTCCACATTATCATAAATCACACTTACGGCGTCCATTCGGAATCCGCTAACTCCTCTGCTCAGCCATAGTTTAAGAACATCCTATGTGTATGTATAATTATATTTAATAGTTTATGAACAGGATCGATACTTATTTAACATGGATCAACAATAACATTCTACTCACGTTCATTTTCTTCCTCACTACAGGATTGGCATAGTTAAGGTCTGCTTGTTCAATAAGGAACGTATGTAAGTAAAACTGCTTCCTTTTTTCGCTCCATTCCCAGGATGTCCCCGTGCCCATATCACTTATCTGAAATGAAAAATCAAACACAACAAAAGAATATAAATAAAAACTTGTTTAAAATATATTCTCATAGATGACTTTCAAAAATTACGATAAAATAAGTTTATTTTAATGATAAATCATGTATATTTTTTTATTGTTAGTATTTGCGATTTCTATGATGTCATGGCCTTAGTGATCATTAAAGAGAAATATATTCTATTTTTTATTTTCTTTGAAGCATTTTCTACTATCATTTCTTTTTTACTTAAACATTTTATTTGCACCAGAAAGAGGTAGCTCAGTGAATAAGCCGTGAATAATCTTGTACAAATCAATATTAAAATTTTACTTCCTTACAACGTACTGATTGCCTGACCTTTCATGGGTCTTTACAATATAGATTTTCATTTCTTTCTCAATCCTTTTTGCATTAACTAACTCCCTCTTTTTTTCATTTTCACACTATCTGTGAAACTAGTAGGTATAATGTGTGCAGTATCCGATCAGCACGGTTGAGCAATCACTCATAATTTATTTTTAGTTCCTCTCAGTAACGATCTCTTGACTCTCAGACTTGATTCCATCCTTATCTTAATCTTCGAGAGGCGACAAAGTGTTACGCTTTGGAACTTAGGTCCAAGAGCGCTAGATTCAGAACGTTGTGGGTTTGATTCTTCCACATGAGGCAGTTAATATTTATTTATATAATGAATCTTAACATTCCCACCTTTGTTATTACGTGACGGCAACTTCAAGCTAGCCGCCAGAGATTGACCTAAAGGACCACGAGGCCTATTTTCTGGACTAGTTCTCCCAACCAACTAGAGTAACTACCAACGCCAATACCAATAATCTTAATATTTATACTTACTTAATAAACAAACGGAACCTTTATCATAATAGGACCAAAGTTTATCTAGATTTAAAGAACATGAAGCATACTTGTCACTAATTACTTTTTTAAAAAGAAATACCCAAAAATAACAGTTGGAAATTGATATGAAACGAATAACGAACCAATGAAGTGAAATTAAAAAAAAAAAAAAAAAAAAAAAAAAAAAAAGCTACAGCGCTTAGAAAAACCAATTATTGGATGATAGTAGTAAAGGTTTGATGACGGATGTACTGTTTTTAATGAGGTGCAGATAGTTGACAGTTGATTACTTATTGGAGAAGATGGTCGGAGGGTGCGGTCAGCAAATCAAAATAAATAAATTAAAAAATATTTATTTATGCCGACGTTTCGACCTGAGTTTAAGGTATTCATCAGAGCTATAGATCAAAAGAGATAACAACAAACATAAAACTGAAAAGAAATAGTATAGAAATAAATTTTGAATTATACAAAATATTGAATTGAATAATACAAAATAACTTATTGATAACCATGGAATTAGAAAGTAGCAGATTGATAACAGTGAAAGATGAAATATAATATTATGTAGGTAATAAGATATGTATAATATAAGATATGTAAGTAGTGTCTAAAAAATGAAAAAACAAATTTGACTTTACAAATTGAACAATATGACAGAAAATGAAATATATGATACAATGGGTGAGTGACTTATATATGAATAACAGTGTGAGTATTAACTTTTTTATTTATGTTTTTTAAAAGTAAAGTAAATTTACTGAAAGACAGCCTAACGCAGCACAAATATTCCGTCTCCTCCCGTAACTTCACTGCTTCAAAATTGTCTGAAGCTTAACATTCTTTTGATTTTGATAAAACCTCCATACTAGCCTCTGTCCTTAACCACGACAAATGAATATTATCTGAAGGCATTTTTATACAATTAGAAGCTTCCTCAGTCAATCACAAAACGGACAAACAAAACCTATCACTAACTTATTCCCAAATAGTTAATTTATTAAAGCACCAAAAATTTATTTTATATTTTATTATTATTTTATTTATAAATCTCCAACATCGATCTTCTCCAATCCTGTTTTTATGTTTGCACAGCACTGGAATCTAGAATCTGGATTCAACTTGGCCTACAGTGTACTAATAAAAACTTTTTCGAAAGATTTCAATTTATCAAGTATTATGACAAGCTCTATGATGAACATGTTTAGAATACGTTAATCGATTCAATGCTAAAGAGAAACATCCTACTCTTAACCTTGAACTGAAATTTTATTTTCAATCAGTTAAAAAATTATGAAATAGATAATGAAATTGCGCAAAAATGAATAAAACAGATGTAATCATTGATAAGAAAAACAATTAGTGGATATAGGATTCTGCACATCATAGAAATATTGTTGATCGCCCTGAATAAAAATCTAATCTAATCTAATCTAATCATAGAAATATTTAATTTAACGTGTCTGGTTTATTATTGTTTTACCAAAAAATAGATTTGGGATTAAATAGTTATTTATAAAAAAATTGCAAAAGAAAAGCGAAATATTAAATTAATATTAAAATTAAAAATATAATTAGTAAACTTGAAAACATTATTCCAACAACTGAATCATCTTACCCAATTATTGGGCGGTATTGGTTTGTTGTTACTATCGTATCCTTTCGGGTCCTGCCAAACATAAAAGTCAGAATATTTTTCGTCAGTATCGTTCCTGGCTTCCGAAGCTAAAAACCATTTATGTTTTGTACTTGTATGGTTTGGTACGAAATCCATTAACACTCTTATTCCTGAAATAAAGACGAGGAGTGCGGTTGAAATCAATCAGTCAAAATATAAAAATGAAAAATTTAAGAAAAAATACCTCTAGCATTCATTGCCTTCACCAGTTCATTAAAATCTTCCAATGTTCCATATTCCGGGTTTATATTTTCCATATCAGAAATATCATAGCCGAAATCATAATTGGGAGTTGGATAAATTGGAGATAGCCATATAGCTCCGATGCCCAATGACTGGAGATAGTCAGCGTGTTGTATGACACCTGCAATAACAATTAATTAAATTTATTATTGCTTAAATTACTTTTTAGATATAATTTTCTATATCTTGAAACTTTTACCAACCCTTCAAGTCCCCTATGCCATCACCATCGGTGTCCTGGAAGGAGCGGACGTATACTTGATACACAATAGAATTTTTGTACCAATAGAAGTTGTCCGCTTTTATTGCACTCGCCAGGAGGCAAGAAATCAATAATGCCAAAAACGCCATCTGAAATATCACCAAAATTATTATAACTAAAATACCCACTATAAAATCAATTACGCTTCATGGGTAGTAACTTATTAGTTTTAACTAACATCGCCAAAATACGTTTTAAGTAGACTTAGGTTATTTAACTTGTAACCTTAATCTACTTCAGGCACATGTACACCTAAAATTCCATTACTCAATCAAGATAGTAAGTTAAATATTGAAAAAAAAAAACAACAAATATTGAAATTATATAAATTAAAAAAAATATAACATGCTTTACTCACACTCGTGGCGGAGCGGCAGACAATACTGATAATCTATTAGAGAAACTCTTTTATAAGGGAGTTGAAAGCACTCCATTGTTATTAGTTGATAAAAATGGTTATTAAATTATTAAGTACTTCAAATCACCAACGAAAAAAAATGTAATATTTAAAATTGATTTTTTTCTTCATTTTATGCAATACTGGTATTTTCTGATAGGTCCTTGTTATGATAATCCATGAACTCAATAACAGGTATTGTTGAATTCCAGTAAGTCCACTACTTAATATATGAGCTAATACCATTAAATAAATAAGTAATAACAACTTTCAATTATTTTCACTTCCTTATAGATGGAATATATAGTATGAATAAGTAGTGCAATCATGAAAAATTTCTAATTCGATTTTTTGACAGGAATATACGTTTTGAGGTTCCCATTGCAGGTAATCAAGTCTCGCAAATGGAATCCGTGTTTTTTATTATTTTGTTTAACAAGGGTCATGAAAATATTCAAAAGACGCTAATAGGGACGAACTTATCCGTGTGCATACTTTATACCTACTAAAATAACTTCCCATGTGACCGATCTTAGTCATTACTTCGCGGAAGGAAAGGCTGAGGCCACCTCATGCTCCTCTTCTTACCTGACATTCGTCAGCCATATGTCAATTCTTGTTCCTTCCATGCTAGGCACTACTTCTAGCTCTCTCTTCAGCTCTCAATCCTTTTACGAAAACTGTGGTGAATATCTTCATCGCTGCCTGATATTGGTTGCGGAACATACACGGCTCACTAAGTTTTCTGGTCTGATATTTACTCCACACGATTTCTTCAATTCGGTTCTTTCTTTTGCAAAGCGTATGCAAACAAAAACATGTGCTCCACAGTTTCCTTGACAGCAAATCATGCAGAGCATTCTGCTGTCTTGTCCAATTTTAAGCTGCACTGCTAGAATCTAAATATCCGTGTTCCATCAACAGTTGGGTAACATAAAATTCCACTCACCATATTCGGCGACCATATAACCCAACGATAGTTATTTTCCGCTTATCGCCGTCTTCTCTCAAAACGCGAGGACTTCATCTATAATGCCTATTTCTCTCTTCAACAAAATGTTCAACAACAGTAGGGATTCTGACAATCACGTGCGACGCTTTATAAAAAACAGTTCGAAACACACATGCTGTGATTAATTAAACTCTGCGATTAACGGAACCCATCTGTCGCATATATGATTTCGTTAGTGCATCTTTCTGGACCCGTGTAACATAATTGAGGGGATAACACCAGCTAGGTGGTTTCCAAGACTCTCTAATGTTCGACATAAGGCGTAGCAATAACAATGCTTCTCTAGCAGA
>NW_027105224.1:119120-119629 GCF_000696795.3 Halyomorpha halys | reverse complement strand
GTAACATAATTGAGGGGATAACACCAGCTAGGTGGTTTCCAAGACTCTCTAATGTTCGACATAAGGCGTAGCAATAACAATGCTTCTCTAGCAGACTTAGTATCGATGTACTCCACGTGAACATTAAACCGGAGGCGTGTATTAATCACTATTCCTAGTTATTTTAAACTTGGCTTAGAACAAATCTCGTGTCTACTTACTGTGATATTCTTAAATAGTAAGATTAATTAATATTATTTTTACTCACATATCCACAACACACAAAACACATGTTTATTTATACACAGTTTAATGTAATTTCTTAGGATCTAATTACAAAATAAAAAAGAAGAATATTTAACAGCTTAGGCTTGCTTAATCTATCTATATCTACGCTATTATAATATACATATTTATTTCTAACGTAAGGTCTAAAATTAAAGTACACTTAATAGTCTATACTTGACAAAAGTGAACCATGGCGTGTACTTATTTGTGCTCCGTTTGTCTTGGCAGAAAAGGGGGGGAGG
>NW_027105224.1:104334-119015 GCF_000696795.3 Halyomorpha halys | reverse complement strand
AGAGAGAGAGAGAGAGAGAGAGAGAGAGAGAGAGAGAGAGAGAGAGAGAGAGATTCCAAATTCACAGTTTTACATCTAACTTCAGGAAACATACACTAATGTCCATAAAATAATCTTGGAGGAGAAGAACTAACAGTGAACTGCTTGCAGTGACTGGGCAGTCATTAAGGCAAGGAGGTTAAGGTGGCGGGACTCCAACCAATCTCTCTGCTAACAACTCAGCTGCGAGCAACTGCCTTAGGAATCATAGGAACAGCCACACTATGAACAAGGCTCCTTTGTTTGTATATAACGAGCCTTCATAACAGCTGACTTGAACACTTTTCGTAAACATCGTCACTTACATATGACTCACATATATACAATTAATATATGAATTTTACAAAACAAAGTAGAAACAAAAAAAAAAAGTACAAATTTTTAATGTGGCTCAATAAGATGAGTAGGAATGCCTTTTTCTCTGCTGATCCATTTAAATCCTATACGTCCTCCATCAATACAGCTAATGTACCATCATCAAGTTTTCTTATTCCAGTATAGGGTTCTTCATGGACAACTCTTCTCTCAGTTTAATCAAGAGAGTGGTCACTGGGTGTACAAAATCCATAAACCTTTGAAGTAGTGACCCGATGAAGGCGACCACTGACAAACGTCAAGTGTATAATGTATCATCTTCTTGCTCTATTGAAGATTGAATCTGTTCCAGTGTTCATAAAGACCATATCGCTTATTTAGGTAAAAGCTTCCAGCACAACTTTACCCCGTCGCTTCGTCATCTTATACCTCCATTCCATTTCCCACGCATTGAAATTACTAGCTATTATAGATGTCTTATCAAAGACAATTCGATCTAGCAAATTTGTAAAGTCTTCAATCGTAATACTGGGATAGACATAATAGCTAAATATATAGAGGTCATTAATTTTGGCCCATACAAAGCCCACACTTGGATTGCAACACTGTATTTAACTCCAGGATAGCTTGGGTACTACATGTCCAAATAGCAACTTTGCCCCTTACATGGATATCCATGAGGTACAGCACACTAGTTAATATTATTTTCCATCATGAGATTGCCAAAAAGCGCATTTTATACTTCCTGCCAGATGTGATACTGCCGCCTCTAGCCTGAGGAATATGGATGACCAGATCGCCGCCTGTTCTAGGAACTTCAATCCTGGATTTGGGTCTAGTTTTGGTCCTCCACAGGCAGTTTATTTCCACAGTACCCACCATATCTGACCTACCACCTGGTGTCCGCGCTCGAATGCAGACTGTGATTGTGCGTTTGTGTGTGTATGTGCGTGTAGTCTAGGTCTAAAACTAATATTCATATCATAACTGAAATTACATATTTAAGGTGGTTGTATGTGGGGGAGATGTGACGTGCCGAAAATATTTATTTTAATTAAAATTTCAATTATAGAATAAATTTATTACATCTTTTCTATCTACTCGAATACTGCATTTAATACCATTATTCAAACAGTTTGACAGGGCTTAAATAATGGATCTACAAAAATAAATAAAATTAACTGGTGGAATTATGCGCAGTGTTTTTTCCGTTTTATAAGTCAGATTTATGTTTAAAGTAATTAAAAAATTATTTTGGAATTTCAATAATATAAGAGTCTTTCACTTGACAGGATCAACTTCATTTTTACATTTCGTGTTAGTACATATTTTCAAAATTGACTCTTTAACAATTTAGCAAGCAATACAAGTTCGAAGGAGTAAATTTAGTAAAAGTAAATTTTAATGAACTGTTTTTGCCTTTTTTGAAAGAAAGATATTAATATTTTACCACCGAAAACATCAGTAAAAGAACCAATCTACATCTAGTCTTCAAAGGAAAACCTTAACGAGGAAGATGATTAAAATATACAATTTTCAAAAGAGATGCAGAGGTGAAAGACATTAAATAAAAATACTTGAGGTATTGAATCTTAATCAATGACAAATTAAACAGTTTATACAAGTTCTATATTTCTCTTCAACCTACACAATTTTATGCAGACCTATTGTATTCATGATCTTTAGTTTAACATGTTAAAGTGTGTCAAATGGAAAAACCTACTTAATTAAATGGAGAAATATTTCCTTCTTTTACCATGTTAAGACGAAATAACATATAACATGGTTAAGAGTCTGTTAATATGTCTGTTAAATGGAGAATGGCGTCATGCAACAGCTGAGCTCGTCACTGTTTTGTTTGTTTTGTTAGGTTACTTGCTCGTAGTTTGTGTTATTATTGTTTTGGATGTTTTTAATACTAATAAAGCAATGGCTGGTTATAATAGTAATGAAATGACAGTTGTCAATTAGCTTATCTAGATTCTCTTCCTCACAAGTTAGAAGATCAACAAGGCACTCAGTAGCCAAACTTTCACACAACTTCTGCTTTTCATTTACTTTAGGCATGTTGTAATAAATTACTTTATTGAAAACATAGAAGTAAAAAATAACATGAAGTTTAAGAAGGAAGGGTTATAAAACAAGTTGCTCAAAGAATCCGCTAGGAGCTCTTATACATTTAACATGGCTTAAAATAGGGCTGCTTACAACCCTGTACTTATAACTAGGGATAGGATTTTATGTGCTAAAAAATCCGAAATTTTTACATAAATATGTGCTAATAAATTGTCAAATATTTAAAAAATATGTAAATAAAATGTATTTGTAAATTTTGTATTATTCAACAATATAAATTACTAATTAATTAGTAATTTTATAACTTAAAAAAAGCTACATAAATATGTATTTATTATATATTACAGAATAATATTTTAAAGAAATTACGTTAAAATGTGCGCAAAAAAATGTACTTATAGAAAAAATAGCTGTTCAACAACAAGAAATTAATTAGTAATTGTAATTAAACTTATTGATTAATAATTACTCATGAATTATGAACAAATTATAAATGGAAATAAAGAATAATCCTTATTAAAAAGAAAAAGAAAAAACAACTTTAGAAAAATATTTAAAACTTTGGAAGAAATCAATTATTATTCAGCAGGGTCGGTTACAAAATTATTGCAGATTAAATGCATTTTTAAATTTTCAAATAAAAATCTTTGTCGGTTTGACCGCAGAATGGACTTGTACCGGCTAAAAGATCGTTCAACATTTACTGATCTTATAGGGGCATACTTAAATGAAGCTATTTCCATTGCATCTAGTTCGGTATTCTGCTGCTGTCATCATTTGTTATAATAAGGAATATGACCCCTGCTCTTTTTAATTGATTCTGAGAAATTCTCGATGTAATTATATAAATGGAATAATAAAATGGACTGAATGATTTTACATCCTGGATTTATTTTTTAACACGTTCTATACTTTTTACTTTATGACTTCTCCGTTTTAACCACCCATATTTTCCAGTCTTTCTATTGCTTCGTTCAGTCTTTAAATTTTGCGAAGTGAAAGGCCCTTTTCTTCTAGTTTTGTAATTGTGTTGGATAAAAATACCACGTTTGTACTTATATAAGTCAAATCAGTCTTTATTGGGTTAATTGTTAACAAGATGTTCGCTTTCTCTATTGCAGTGGCGTAAACATTAAGTTTTGATATTATGTTTTTAATTTTTTCAAAATGTATACAATAATAATGGGCTGCATCAAGCCAGGTGCCCCATCGTGTTATCACGGGTGCCGGTGGTAAAGTTAAATCAGGGTGTGGTTCTTTAAAAATAGTAATACGACTGGGAGCCTTCAAACAATTTTTTTTTACTGTGGACATTTTGTCCAATTGGACAAGTTTGTCTACATTTGGAAATTGAGCACGCACTGTGGAACATGTGCAAGGAAATATGTGATTCAGGACAAAATACCTTAAAATATGTTAAAAATAAGAAATATTTCAGAAAATATGTGATTTACAACAAAATATGTAAAAATCTGTAAAAAAAGGTCAAATATTTAAAAATATGGGAAATAAAAATGGCTTCTTTTGGCCAGAAATGTCTTGAAACACCTATCTTTAGTTAGTAAGGAATCGCAGATATCATGGTCAGGTAAAAATATGTGAAAATATAAAAATTCAATCCCTACTTATAACATTTAACATGGTAAAACATTCTACATTTAACACATCATGAATACCCCTATTATTTTTACCTATCAGGAGTTATGATCCGGTATGATCGGTGTGACGGTATGATTCTTAATTTTGATACAGGCCGTTTTTCAGGGAGTAATCATAATTATTTTTTATTATTTAATTAATATAGTGTAGTTATTTAAAGTGCAGCTATGAATCTTAAAAACTAATTTATATACACTTATCAACTGCCAAGGAATTCAATGAAAAATCTTAAAACCAATTTTTATAATGGAAGAATGCTGCTTGACCGTGTGTATCAATAAATGGAATTTGGTCCGGGTGCAGTCAATTAAAACTCAAATAGTAAGTTCGTGTACTATTTTATTAGAGTCAACCTTTCGCCCCACGTTGCAGGGCTTCTTCATGGCTAAAAATGATACAAACACTTGACATAGTTACAAATAAAAAAAAATATATTGAGTGGAAAATAACATGAGTATACAATGAAACGTAAAATGTAATAAGAAAAATTAAAGGTTATAAACAATAAATGAAGAAGGTAATAGTAACAGATAAAGAGAAGAAATATTGAAGAAAGTACAAATTAAGGGGTGAAAAGGGATAAGAATAAAATGAAATGAAAACAATAAGACAGAGTTCATACCTGTTTTGACGGAAGTCAAAGTCAGAGTGAACCGTTTGTATTGGGAGGAGTGGGGATGGCAGTTAAGTACGTCACATATAACGAAAATAATTTAAAAGTAAACAATGTAAAAAATATTAAAATTAGTTAAACAATGAATGATAATATACATAATAGAGGGGGAGAAGAAATATTTACAATGTTTACATATTTATATTCATGTGTTACCTACTTCAGTTTACTTATATTAATTACTTTATTTTTAATGTTCTATAATGTAATTTACATATCTCTGTATCCCCACTCATTTGGTATATTGTCTTTCTTAATCACATACATTTATTGTATCCTATTATTTTAACTTTATTTCTTCTTTGTTTTTCTATCCATGTAATTTTTTTTTTTATTTATTTATTTTATAATTTTGTAAATATTTCTTCTCTCCCTCTATTATGTATATTATCACTTATTCTTAACTATGTCAAGTGTTTGTATCTTTTTTAGCCCTGAAGAAGCCCTCCAACGTGGGGCGAAACGTTGGCTCTATAAAATAGTACACCAATTTACTATTTAAGTTTCAATTGACCGCGCCCGGACCAAATTCCATTTATCAATCTTTATAATTAATTAAATATAAAATTAATTATTAATAATGATTTATAATGAAGTCATTAATGAAAATTAATGTTGGTAATCATACATTAAATCATTAATGTTAATTTGATATTTATGAAAGATGTTATGAAAAAATAAAACAAAAAAGAGACATTTCATGATCATTATTCATTTGATTCGAATTACAATTTACATTTTCACATGCTTTCTATACAATAAGATAAGAACATGAATAAATTGTCTTTATTCGAAAAACAATCTAACTATTGTAAAACTGCTCCAGACTTTGGTGGTAGATAAACACTGGAGGCAGGAACGCTGGAACGGATTAAAATAAATTAAATCATTCACAAATCTTATTTTTACAAATGAATGAATTTAATTACAATATTCTTTAGATAGAGTAAAATAAATTAAATAATATTTATAAAATTACCTATTTTCCGCTGGGAAGTTGTAACTACTAACGACAACCCCAAGTGCTGACTGTAGGCCCTGCCTGTACTTCGTTAGATCAGCGGTTATTTCAAAATCACCGATGTTCAAAACTGTCAGCGTTGTTGGATTGTTCTTCAAAACTCTGAAATGGAAGGAGCAGTCAAAAACATTTTATTTACTAAAGAGATAAATTAATCTTAGTATATGTTGACTGAGTAATATAATATATTCCAAAATATGTAAAATTAATATTCAATGTCACCTCGTGATAAGTATTAGTCCCTCATCAGATGTCTGCACTTCGCAGCTTCCTTCACTCATCGTTTGTTTCTTTCTCAGCTGTACCAGAGTTTTGTAAATGTTAAGATGGGAGCGTTTGTTATCTTTAGAGGATTCATTTTCCACGTTTCTTGTCCAGAAACTTGGAGCTAATGGTAGCCAAGGTTTACCAGTCGAAAATCCTGAAAACAATAACCGTTACAATCAGTGAATTGTAATGAAAATAAAAATTAGGAACATATTATTTAAATAATATATCAAATAAAATGCTAGACGAATTAGGAAACTAACTGTTATTTGTAGTCAGCTTAATATATTCTATTCTATATAGTTACTGTCGGACAGAGAGCCATTGGCTTACAAAGGGTAATGGTGATTTTATGGGATCCATTGAAGTTTACCTTCATTATTCAATTCATTGTCGTTCTTCAAAGTTAGTGAAATGTTATTAGAGAATTTGGATCTATTGGATGGATTATTATTTACTATTAACACACATGTGCCATTCATATGGGTTTTGAGAACAGAGTTTGAATGGGTTGGGATGGGGTAAGATCTTTGGGATGGGAAGATGGTTAGATAAACCAAGTAGGGGATCCAGGGGAATACCATGACGCTGAGAAAAGACTTGGTACTGTCTGCAGTGTATTTGATAACTTCCACCCCAGAATGAGTTTTTTAAAATGAGTTTTTCAAAATATCCAGGATTTTGTCCATGATAGTGAAAGAGAGATAGGACTGCATGAGGTTGGGTATTCAGAGGGCTTCTTGGGTTTAGGTATAATTTTGATCATAGATATTATCACATCCATCCATAGATCCACATAGATCCAGACAAGAAAATATGTGGAAAGTAGCACAACATATTTTAGAATACAGGATGAAACTAGGTCCAGGAGCTTTCAGAGAAGGTAATCTCTGAATGATATTAGATGTATAAGAAGGAAAATTGCTTCAATAGATTCAATTTAAATTTTTTTACGATGTGAGATAGGAATCTCTGAAAATCTAAGTACTTACCTCCATTGTGAGCCGCTTTCCAAGGCATCGGACCCCTCTGGAAGTCCCTGGACATGTCCGCGAACCCGCTTGGCCCATTCCTGAGTCCTTGGAGATCTCGGCCCTCGTCGTACCTCACGTAGGCATCTTCAAGACCGAACTCATCGCCGTTGTAAGTGAGCACTGTCCCAGGGAGGGACATCACCATCATGTGGAGCACATCAACCCATTCATTACTGAATCTGGAGGCGGGTCGGTGCTGATCATGGTTACCTAGCTTTGGTTAAAAAGAAAATGTTTGAAATGTTTTCCCTAACAAATATTAAAAAGAAATATATTAAATATCCCTACCACCCAGTTGGGCCATTTATCTTCTTTGATGAGGTCCACCCACTGGTTTATTATGGTTTCCCAATCAGAAGTGCTGTTTCCTTGATTGACGTTGGTAATGAAGAAGAAGTTGAAAGGGAATGTGGATCCTGGTGCATCATGGTCTCCGTAGTATTTCAGAAGTTTGTCGAAGGCCGAATAGCTTTCAGTCATCATGAGCCTGAAATTTCAATGACGTAATTTCTAATAAAATTAATTATAGACTTTAGCAGGATTTGGACGTAAACACTAATATCAACAAACATCAAGGGCTACAACGGTTCAGTTAGACATTAGTAAATATTCATGTTTAGTCAATTTCATCATTTGCTTGGTTGAAAAAGTTTCTATATAAAAATGTGCTTAACGTTAGCTCAGAAAAGCTTTTTTTTATATTTATTTATTGATATTTACAACTGTATAAAAAAATACAACAAGCAAATTTGATCATAATGACATAATCATAATGATATGATACAGCATGTAGAGAAACTATCTAGTAGTAGAACTCTAAAAACATTTTACAATATAAGGTCACGAGGCCATCTTCTTTTAAGTCGCCTCGGAGGATTGCCAGGAATGGAAGAGGAAGCAAGGCTAGAAACTAGTGGGTTTGGGTGGTTAGGGAGTTTATAATGGAAGGAATGATATCGAGTTCGGGCTAGATCAGTTACATAAGGAACATTTAGGTCTTTATGGATGGTTTTATTAGTAACAAAATAAGGAGCATTGAGGATTTTGGATTGTAAGGATTGAATGCGAGAGGAATTCGAAGGTTTAGTGGAGCCCCCTATGCTCAACTCCGTATGTCCAGATGGGCCTTATTATTGTCATATAGATCAGTCTTTTGTAATGAGTTGGAAGTTTAGACCGTTTGTCTAGTAAGTGCTGTAGCGTGCAGTTTCCTGTCTTTTTAGTCTTGTGTGAGGATTCCAGGTTAGTCGTTTGTCAAGTCGGCAGGTTTACGACGAAGAGTACATTTGATTTGATGGAATTTCAGAAAAGCTAGGAGTGTTTTCAGTTCATGATAACACTTCTTGTCGGTCACCCAACTTCTTTTTGAGGCAGATGTAGACTCCAGAGATCATTATCAGTATTAAGTTGTTGATAAAAACGAATATCAAACGAACCCCGATAGTTGTTTTCACACACAATTACCGACCAGACCGGAATGACAAAGATAAGTTTTATTACAAGTTATATAAACGTTGCTTAATCATTTTTTTTCTTTTAGTTTTCCAATAAGGACCAAACTACCTCGATCTTGCAATTAAAAACAGTTAATAAATCTGACTTTCCAATCAATCTATTTTTAACAACTGCTATGGTATTTAAATTAAGTCAACAAAAATTACTTACTTTGCCTCTTTCGGATTTTCTTCAAATGTGTCAAGAGTTTTTCTGAACTCTTTGATGACATCGTAAGTTTGTGGTTGGTCCATGGTACATATGTGATTGAGATTGTTAAAATCATTGGGATTTTTTGGGTTTTGATGATCTGATGGGGGCTCATTACCGCATTCCAAGTTGTCATAAATCGAACTTACGGCGTCCATTCGGAATCCGCTAACTCCTCTGCTCAGCCATAGTTTGAGAACATCCTGTATAATAATATTTACAAATTTATGTATTTAGCAGATAGTTATTTTCATCCTGTTAAAAATGAGATATTATTCTACTCACGTTCATCTTCTTCCTCACTACAGGATTGGCATAGTTAAGGTCTGCTTGTTCGACCAGAAACGAGTGTAGATAAAATTGCTTTCTTTTTTCGCTCCATTCCCAGGCCGTCCCAGTGCCCATGTTACTTAGCTGAATTGGAAAATCAAACTCAATATTTATATATTTATATTTTATATGTTTTTATAATATTTGTAATTTTTGTGCTTGCATGGCTCAAATTATTATTTAGAAAATTATATTTTTACAAAAAAAAAAAAGAAAGTTTTCTTTTGAAACATTTTTTCACATGTTTGAGTCTTTATTAACACGGAATAGCGATCCTTGCAAACTTAGTCTTATTTCACTGGAACAAACTCAACGGACTTCATTGTTTATAGTAGGTTTTGTATGTTTTTTGAATTGGAATGTTTTTTGTAAAATGTTTCTTAAATTGAGTAAGGCTGATATTGAATCAAGATGATTATTTTTTTTTTTTTTGTGGGCTAGAAAACATTTATTCATTACGCAGTGATGCGGCGAGAGAGATGCGCTGGGATCTCTTAAGCTCTGCTCTACCACTCACACGTGGGGGATAGAGTGGGCTCAGGGATCCTCAGGTCGATTGTGTAAATATTGTATATATTATTTTATCATTATGTTATTTTATTTATTTATTTTTCATACAGATAGTTTGATTATGTTCATCTTGTCTATTCCTTTGTTTGTATAAATTTTAAGAGAGTTTTTTTTATTATTATTATTTTTTTTAATTTATTTATTTTTTTCTTCTTTTCTTTCTTTCTTTTTTTTTATTTTATTTATTTATTTTAGTATGTATGAGATTCATTCATCACTATTCATTCATAACATACCTATTGCCCACAACTGTGTGGCAGATTGTAATATCTGTCAATCTATCAATCTAAAAAAAAAAAAAAAAAAAAAAAAACATTTAAGCTGTTGTAAATCACGACTATTTCAACTGTATAGCTACAAGTTGATCATTGCAATATAAATGAAGTCAGAGTCATCAAATCTTTCTTACAGTCCAACGAACTCATACAGACATGGCGGAGTGTGTGTATACCGACGGAAATTCGTTCATCTATTTACACCGCATATCTACAGAATGACTTATATTTTCCTTTATAATGTCTCATCTTAGTACCTCCTCTGCCTGAGACGAGAAGAGCTGTTTCCAGATAGGCTTAGCGTAATTTCTAATTGGCAAGACACACATTAGACACACGTCTAATATTTTTCGTCCTTAGGGGTATTCATAATCTCTAGTTTAACATGTTAAAGCGTGTTAAATGGAAAATCTCATGTTAATAACAAATATTTCCTTCTTTTTCATGTTAAAACGATATAACGCATGGTTGAGAGTCTGTTAAATGGAGAATGACGCCACGTAACAGACCAGCAGAGCCAGTCACCGTTTTGCTTGTTGTGTCAGGTTACTTGCTCGTAGTTTGTGTTTCGATTGTGTCGAGTATTGTTTTAGATGTTTTAACTAATAAAGCAATAGATAATAATAATAATAATAATTTAATGACAGTTGCCAATTAGCTCATCTTGATTCTCTTCCTCGCCATTCGGTGGACAAACATTCATACAACTTCCATTTTTCACTCACTTCAGTCATGTTGTAATAAATTACTTTAATCAAAACTTAGAATTAGACAATAACATGGTTTTGATAGGAAAGGTTATAAAACAAGTTGCTCAGAAAATCCACTAGGAGCTCTAATGCATTTAACATGACTTTAAATAGGGCTGCTAACAATCCTATACTTATAACATTTAAAATGGTAAAACATTTTACATTTAACAAACCATGAACACCCCTATAGTATCACAAAAAATAGTTCCATTGAAATCGTTACACGTGTGTAAGCAAGTAATTTTATACTCTTAATCACGACGTGGAATTTTCTTGTAGATGACCTACTGGCGTTAAAATAATTACGAAATAGATAGTAAAATTTAATATAGTAGAGTCAATCAATGATAAGGAAAGCAATTAAATGTACAATGCTTTCCGCATAGGATATAATTTCGCAAATTTATCTTATTTAATTAACATTCTCTTTTTTTTTGTTTTGTTCGGAAGAAATATAGGTTTGTGAACGTATAGTTATTTACATCAAATATGAAAAAATAAAAAATTACATATTTATTTGTATTTAAATAATTATTCGGGTGTTAGTATATCATATAAATATAGCGCATACTTTGTTACCCGTTGCAATGACAACGAATACATCACATTATTGCGACTTAAAGAAGAATATTCAAGTTAATATATCAATGTTTCTTATAAAATTTGTAATGTTTTTTTCTGTTATTAATTAAGTTTATTTTGTTAGTTAATCTAACATGAGATTTAGTTTATATTGATCTTAACAATTTGTTTTATATTAATGTATTTATCTTTTTTCCTTCTTATATTGTACACATGTATTATATCATGTCATATATTGTAACTGTCATTTACTAACCAATTAAAACTAACATTGGTAGGGCCCGACTCCATGGCTACGCAGTTTGTAAGCCAATAAATACATTATTATATTATATTATATTTTTACTATAAAACAAAATTAGTAACAAACTTGATAGTTTTCATCAAACAATTGAATAATTACAAAAAAAAAAGTCTGCCAAATAAATCTGTCACCTTTTTTTAGTGTATTCCAATCCGATACGTAATAACTTTTATTTCAAGGTCAATGATTTGTTCTCTGCGAACAAAATTTATTGGACGAGCCATTTTTAAAACTTAGGTATATCCAGATAATAGTTCTTTGCATGAGTAAGCGAAAGTAGTGGATAAAATACTAGATAATGCCTAAAATAATCCCCAACTTCGAGCTAAATCGCACCACACGAAATAATGATGTGTCAAGGAAAACAGGTTTGCAAATGCGTAAGCGAAAGTAGAGGATAGAACTGGTTAAATTTTATATTATACCTTTCCAAACCTAAACCCTAACTTTGAGCCAAATCAGAAGAACTACTTTTGAACCATAGCAGTGCCGAGAAAAATAAGTTTCCGCATGCCTCTGTGAAAGTAGTAGATGACAAAACCTGATAAAACTAGGACAAACTAGTTAATGCCTACATTAATTCTACATCGTTCGTCCCACACGATCCCTCAAAATGTCATCAAAATCAGATCAACGGTTCAATTGATTACAACTAAGTAAAAATTGAACAACTGACAAAGACCGAACCAATATGTTTCCTAGGATCTTAAATGCGTGCGAAAATGTCGGATTCAGAGTACGTTTTCTTAGACAAATATTTTCATATTTGATAATTCTCAAAAAGTATGGATTGTTATGATTTCATATATTATTTCAATTTTGGGAAAAATGGCTAATTTATGAAAAGATGTATGTTACAACGCCTCATTTTGGTCCTTAATAGAAGTAAATTTTAATAACCTTAAAAAAGAATATTCAATCGGACAAGTTATTCTGTCAGTTTTACAGTTTTTGAATTTGTTTAGTAATAACTGAAAAAGTCCTCTAAATACAAAATATATTTCTGGGGATGCAAACTTTATCTTGTAAAACCATTTATTATTATTTTATTAATTATGGGAAAGTAAATGAAATCTGAAATCTTACCCAATTATTGGGCGGTATTGGTTTGTTGTTACTATCATATCCTTTCGGGTCCTGCCAAACATAGAAATCTGAATATTTTTCGTCAGTATCGTTTCGAGCTTCCGAAGCAAGAAACCATTTATGTTTTGTGCTTGTATGATTGGGTACGAAATCCATCAATACTCTTATTCCTGAAACAGATATGAGAAATACGTTTGAAATAAATCAGTAAAAAAGATTAAAAAATCAAAAATTTAAATATAAATTACCTCTTTCTTTCATTGCCTTCACCAGTGCATTAAAATCATCCAATGTTCCGTATTCTGGGTTTATGTTGTCCATATCGGCTATATCATATCCGAAATCATAATTCGGGCTAGGATAAATTGGGGAAAGCCATATCGCCCCGATGCCCAATGACTGGAGATAATCAGCGTGTTTTATGACACCTGCAATAACAATTAATTAAATTTATTATTGCTTAAATTACTTTTCGGATATAATTTTTTTATCTTGAAACTTTTACCAACCCTTCAAGTCCCCTATACCATCACCATCGGTGTCCTGGAAGGAGCGGACGTATACTTGGTATACAACAGAATTTTTGTACCAATAGAAGTTGTCTGCTTTTATTGCACCTGCCAAGAGGCAAGAAATCAATAATGCCAATAACGCCATCTGAAATATCATTAAAATTTGTATTACAAAAATAAGAATTGTAAAATCAATTATGGCTTGTGGGTAGTAACTAATGTTGTAGTTTTAACCAGCATGACTTGTAATAAGGTATATTGGGCCACCTACAAACGCTCAAACATGCTACCTATGTTCGTCCTAAAAGTATAGTAGTAAACCCTGGGCTTCTATTAAAGGTATCTTACTACATGAGCTCACGTCTGCTTGATCATATGAAGCCTTCTTAAAGATAAGTCACAGATTATTTAGAATAATACAAACTACCAGCGAACCGAACTGATAAAACCTGCTTCAGTTTTTTGTGCGTATAACAACTTGTACAACTTTTTCTCACACCCATAGTTGGGTGTAATATTTCTTCCCATTTTGAATTATGAATAAATAGCGACAACACTAAATCATGTTAACCACTTCTAGAACAGGATGTTCAAAATTGATGGGAATATAGTATTTTTAATTAATAGTTTAACGGGACAAATGTTTAATTATTTGAATATCCTTTTTTTTGGTACATTAATATACCCTCCTATTATTTGGCAATGTCAATCTAATAATAGTGATACAATTTTTAATTAAATTGATAAAATTAAATCTGTTTCGCTTCAACCTGAGGGTAAGGTGTGCAGTACTTTGTAAGGAAGTACTAGACCTACTAATTGAAGTTACTAGATCAACGGTTGTGCAAGGAGGTTATTTGGTCATAATCGAGCACGATCACCAGATTTTTACCCAATTAAGGGTACCCACTTCATGAGGCTGGGAGGACCCCAGAGGGCTTGCGAACCAACAGGGTCCGGCTCTCGGCTACAGTATAACAGAAAATAATTATCTGCCTAAGCCGGATTCGAACCCGGATCCTTAGAGTCAGTAGCACACTACCTTAACACTGAGCTACCCGCTCCCATGAAAAAGAAATAAACAATAAATAATAAAATAATAATAAAAATAAATAAAATATTTAATTAATTAAACTTTTTAGATTTTTTTCATTCGTGGATATATTTAAACTTTAAGACCAATTTCTTTCCCTAAAAATTTTATATGAGTATTTCTTGTTTTGGATATTTCAATCAACTGTTTACATAAATGAATTTATTATTATATGCTATTGAAGTTATTAGTTTTTAGTCAATAAGCCACTTAAGGTTTATTTTTTTACACATTGGACAAAAATTCATGATTCAAAAAAGAATTATAAACTTGAAGAAAACTTTATAAATGGTGGTTGTGATGCTTTATAAAACTACTAAAAATTACGTTAAATTATTCTAAAGCTAAGTATTAAAATATACATATACAATAATATTAATATACACATA